>NW_004798900.1:34598-38794 GCF_000002075.1 Aplysia californica | reverse complement strand
CTACGCGAAGTCATCCAAAGAACGGTGCCATCAATGTAGTCCTACGCGAAGTCATCCAAAGAACGGTGCCATCAATGTAGTCCTACGCGAAGTCATCCAAAGAACGGTGCCATCAATGTAGTCCTACGCCATATCAGCCAAAAGAACTGTGTCAGCAAAGTAGTCCTAACTTGAATTAGCCAAATAACTGCGTCAGCAATGTCGTCCTCCACAGGATTAAAGTTCTAAATTTTCAAACTGCCTTACCATTAAAAAAATCCCCATCAAACAAGTAAAATAGTAGGCCACACATCTTCCTTGACTCCAATCATATTTAAGATGTCTCTCTTTTGGAGCGTATCAAGGAAGTCAAGAGATGGAGGGAGTAATATAGTGTAGAGCGCATAGAGCCTGCAGTTGAGCGGGGATATGCGCTATACAAATGCTATCTATCTATTATTATTTATTAAGTAATACAGTACAAAGACGCCCTACAGATGCAGGCATCTGGCCCTGGGTCTGGCCTCAAGTCTGTCCCCAGGTCTGGCCCCGAACCTCCAAGACTACCGAGAATCACTACCTGTGTGGCCGATTTCATAAGGGCCAGACTGGGTCCAGAAAGCAAAGCTACGCCAATTTTTACCATCGGCCTGGGGTTTAGTGAAGAGTTGGGGTAACAAAAATTATCTCTTTTTTCTAATTTTAATGTCTATTTGACTTCAAATAATATTGTCAGCGGATTTCCCGCTTAACGCGATGTTGGCGTCAATCTCATATAATATATGGGCAAGGGATAAAAAAAACAACCTCTGTATGATGAAAGAAAAACGTTTGCATTTTGTGCCTGCTCTGTAAACTAGCCGGACAAAGTTGCGAAATGCTGCATGTGTGTATAAACAAGTGTGAGGCATCGTGGTGAAATTAGGCGCTTGTCAAAATAATGAAATCTAAGAAAGAGGAGTTTTATCTATAGTTTGGCTTTTCTTTTTGGTCTTTTTTTGGTCTTTTTTTGGGGGGGTCTTTTTTTTTAATTTTTGTTTTTTGGTTCAACATCTTTGCTGAATAACGTTGATTGATGGCAAACAATGTGTAGTTTGTCAGTTTTCGAGGGTTTTCAAGACGTAGAAATTACCAAACTTTGGCGGCCATTTAATTGTTAATTTTTCCTCTGTAACCAGGCTATCCCCCACCATCTTCAATTGCAAAACACTCGACTTCTATTCAAGAAAGATGGGTATTTTTTCATCGAAAATAAGGCAAATGAGTAAGCTTTAAGATGATAACATTAATGACTCCACAAGGCTGAAAATAGACGAGCGCCTGATTCCATCGCATCGTGACACAAATAATCCCTGGCTGAGGCTCACGGCAAGGCCTGTTGATCAGGTTGCGTCCATTGGCGTGTGTGTGAAGGCCGCTTTAGGCAATCCACTTCCTCAATGTTTGCTGCCTAAGCAAAGCGGTATTATGTATACTGCTGGCGCCACTTATCATATTTGCGGTCATAACAGGATTCCAGCTATAGCAGGCTTATAACAAATCCCCGATTCCAATCTCTTATAACGTATAGTAAGAAAGTTCTTTATAGCAGGCACTCGGTTCGGAGAGACATGCTCAGTTGTAACAGTGGTCCAATCATAGATAATATCCTAAAACGAACGGACAAGACACTGGAAAAAGAAAAACATCACCCAACATTTTGTGATGTATCACACCGTATGTACAGACGTGGTTGGGGGAAGGGGGGGGGAGCTGAATGCATTTTGGTGTTGATGCTAATGCTGTAAGTGAATTAACATGGTGTGGCCTTGGTCTGGCTCTACATCTTCACCTCGTCTCCCCGTGGGGTGGCAAAGACTTGTAACAGGAATAAATGATTGAATGAGAAGTAAGCACGGGGCGCTAGAACAACTGCAAATGTAAGTATGTTTGTGTTCTTTTTCTGAACTGTGGTAAAATTACAGGATGATAAAAAAACAACAACCTAGAATCTAAACAACTCAAACGAACAACCAAATAAATCAACAATTAAAAAAACAACAACTAAAAACAAAACAGAAAAAAAATGAACTTTTTTTGTTAATATCTTCCACATCGAAGTTCTGGTTTTCAAATTTGTAGATAACATTCTGGAGCCAAAAGAAATTTGTCTGACAGTAATTTTAGATAAATCCACTAAATAGTTTTTCTCTATAGAGCATGTAAGAAAAACAACCCATTTTCAGCTCTGTCCCCATTGTTTGCAGCATGACGCACTAGTTCGAATTAGGTCTACCACTAAACGTCCCAACGATTTGGCACTACTGCAGGCTTCAGTATTTTTACAGGCTTATAGAAGTGTGCAGAGATAGTTTTTCTCAAGTTTCCTTTGCCAGTTGAGATCATGGTCAAGATTAGTAAAGAGCAGAGAGCTTATTACGGTGTTGAACGTTTCCTCACCACCAACTCATTTCGTAAGTTGCGCACAAAAGTGAAAATGGTCCATCTGTTAGGATCTGTACGAAATCAGAACTAAAAATTCCCAGACAAAATGACCACTTCAGGTCAAACACACACCGTTCGCACCCCTTTAAACGTCACGATTTAGTAGATGAACTCCGTGAGACGTCTGCCCGGACACAATGTCTGCAGCTAGGATTTTCCTACATCTCAAAGGTCTGCATTCTCAAGGTAGATCGTTATCTACGACTGTACCATTTTCCTGTTCGCGAAACTGACATGGATCAGAGGATACCAATGTGTTCATGATTCTTCTCCCATCGTGAACTTCCTTTATAATTGGTTCCTTGGCAAAGCCCATATTCACCTTTCAGGATATGTTAACTCCACAAATGCTGTCTATTTGGACAACCTCACCCTACCCCCTATTGTCAATAGAAATAACTCCATACTGTAAGGTGTATAGTGTGCGTGTGTGACTTTGAGTACTCATGGTGGGGTGGATCCTTGTGTTTAGCCACCACTGAACATTATGAACGGCGCGTTAAAATGTGTCGAGTCCAAATAATTATATAGATCTAGATCTATATCGCACTGGTTCTCGGAATTCCAGAATTTTACAAATACCATTTTGTGTATCTCTGTGAGAGAAAAGAAATATTGTTTGAATGGTACATGGATGGAAATAGTAGATTTTTAAAAGAAAAGGAAGGGAAACAACAAACCAATTTTTTTCTTGACTCTACTTACGAGATCTTTTAAATTGGTGCATTGTGCGTTTATAAGTGGTTTTTATAAGAAGCTATTTTCGTTTTCGAAACACAAGTTTTTTCGTCATGAATTTTATGTCAACCAAATTCCTTTTGAATGAATTATATCTGTTCCAGATAACAACATTCTAGTACAAATTTTGTTCGAGACATTTAAAAAAAGCTTAGTTTGTTGTTTTGTTGTTGTTGTTGTTGTTTTTGGATCATCCTGCATTTGAATAAAAGAATGGTTGTGAAGTTAATGGATCTTGATGTAAACTTTGTGCAGCATGAACATGCGCTATCGATGCAATTATTATTATCATTACTACCCGTGCATCTCAAATGATGTCTGGTCAACATCCATGAGATCGGGTCAACCAACAAACGGAGTCAGTATTAGTCTTACACCGGGTCGGGGGCTCCCTTGGTCGATGGGTTATGGTGTTTGCCTCATTCAATAGGTCCCGGGTTCGACTCTGGATAGCGACGGAAATATTTCTTCCCTATAAGGTGTTTCTTTCACCTTCTTTCCTGCTCTCTAGCAATGTCCTGTCGTCTGATTCCGTCTCCTTTTTTTGCCTCCATCCCCTCCCCTCCTTTGCCCCTCCTCTGGGCTCATGACTCTTTCTGCAGCTTTTCTACTGCTTCTCCTTACCTCTTTCTTACCGCTGTCTTTCAGCCCAGACGCCTGATCTTATGGTTGGTAAGGGCTAAAAATCTCAGAGGTCCCGAGTGCAGTGTGCAAGTTGCGCACGTTAAAGATAATACACTTACCAACAAACAAAAAATAAAGAAAAAAATTACGTCGGGTCAAAGACAGGACAAGGTTCTGTAACATAATTATCTACCAAAGAACGACAGTAATATTTGTGAGGCAGCGTGGTGGAATCAGGCTCTCGTCAATTTTTGGGCATGTAGAGTTATTAGTATCATCTTCAAGCTTGTTCACTTGTCTTTATTTGGATGAAAAAATATCCATTTATCTTAAATACAAGTCGAGATGTTTGCAAATGAAGGAGGTGGGGG
>NW_004798900.1:32804-34498 GCF_000002075.1 Aplysia californica | reverse complement strand
GGGGTCATCTGTTTTCTGAGGTAAAATTACGTGTAGTGAGAAAATGGCCGCCAAAGATTAGTTATTTCCTTAGCGTAAGAGTCCGTGGTAACTGACTATTTACATTTTTGTACCTTTATTCAACGTTTTTCAGAAAAATCTACACAGAAATGAGTTCTTTAATGGATATGAAAGGTGTTTAGCCAAAAAAACAAAAATTTGATAAAAATTCAAAAACCTGCAGAAAAATGCAAGTTTCTTCACTTTGATTATTTTGACGAGAGTCTGATTCCACCACGCTGCCTCACATTTTGTCTTAGGTTGGGTCAACTAAAGAACGTCAGCAATGTAGTCTCACACCGAGTCAACCATTGAACGGCGCTAGAAATATATTCTTACATCAGGTCTATCAAGCCGTTAGAAATGTTTTCTTTTATACATTGGGTCAACTATTGAACGGCGTTAGAAATATATTCTTACAACAGGTCAACTAAGCCGTTAGAAATGTTTTCTTATACATTGGGTCAACCATTGAACGGCGTTCGAAATATATTCTTATATCAGGTCTACCAAGCCGTTAGCAATGAATTCTTACATCGGGTCAACCAAGCCGTTAGAAATGTATTCTTGAATCGGGTCAACCATTGAACGGCGTTAGAAATGTGTTCTTACATCGGGTGAACCAAAGAACGGCGTTAGAAATGTGTTCTTACATCGGGTGAACCATTGAACGGCACTAATAATGCATATTTACGCCGGGTCAACGATCAACAAAAGCACGGCGTCAGTCATGTATGTGAGACTGTGTGGCGGAATCAGGCTCTCGTCAAATTTTGGGCATGTAGAGTTATTGGTACCATCTTAAAGCTTGTTCACTTGTCTTTATTTGGATAAAAAAAATATCCATTTTCTTAAATACAAGTCGAGATATTTGCGAAAGAAGGAGGTGGGGTCACCTGTTTTCAGAGGTAAAATTAGTGAGAAAATGGCCGCCAAAGATTAATTATTTCCTTAGCTTAAGAGTCCGTGGTAACTGAAAATTTACATTTTTTGTGCCTTTAATCAACGATTTTCTGAAAAATCCACACAGAAATGAGTTCTTTAATGGGCATGAAAGGTGTTGAGCCAAAAAAACAAAAATTTGATACAAATTCACAAACCTGCGGAAAAATGCAAGTTTCTTCACTTTGATTATTTTGACGAGAGCCTGATTCCACCACGCTGCCTCACATATTTCTACGTCAGGTTAACCACAGAATGGGGTCAGTACTGTATTCCTACGCTAGGTCAAAATTCAGAAATTCAGAATCTTTTACCATAAAAACTACCGCTATCGTGGCATCACTGGTGTATTCCTTTTCTACTTTAACCAAACAACGCCAAGAAGACTTATTACCATGGTCGACAAAATATGAAACGTACTCAAGGGATACCAACTGCGGTGGAAACTTTTGTTATTTGGTATTCAAATGCAGCATAATAGTTCTTTTTTAAAGTGATAAACTAGGTTTGTGTGTGTAAAAGATGACTTTTCTCCGATACAACCACATGTTTGTCGTTCGGTCGTTGTTGTTTTTTTGGTGGGTTTTTTTTTTGTTTTGTTTTTTGCTTGTCTTGATTTACTTTGCTTTAAATGTTTGAAGATGTTTTACGCTCCCACCGACCCAATTTAGATCATTTAGAAGGAGGCGGGCTGCTTTAATCTTGAGTAGTAG
>NW_004798900.1:28321-29562 GCF_000002075.1 Aplysia californica | reverse complement strand
GTGCGTCGGTGTCTTTCCGTTAGTACTTATTTATTGTCCTTTCGCGCGTCTGTTTGTGTGTCTGTTTGTGCGTCTGAGTTTTTCCCCGTTAGTACTTTTGCCATTTGCGTGCGTGCGTGTGTGTGTCTGTTTGGTTTTCTGTACGTTTGTGCCTATTTGTTAGTACATTGTCCGTTTTCTCTACGTCAATGTCTTTTCCGCTAGTACTTAGATCTATCTGTTCCTTCGTGCGTCTGTCTTTTTGTCTATGTGTGAGGTTGTGTCTTTCCCTAAGTGCAATATCCTTCCGCGTGTCTGGTTTTTTTAAATATATTTTTCAATTTGTCTGCTGTGTCTGTCTGTGTCTTTCCGTTAGTTCTTTGTCCTTTCGCGCGCCTGTCTGTGTATCTGTCTGTGTGCATATCTGTGCGTATGCCTGTGTGTCTATGTCTTTCTATTAGAACATCGCCCTCTACCATGTTTTATGTATGTAAGTCTGTCTGTGTGTCTGCGCCTTTATGTAAGTACATTGTCATTTCACGCGTCAGTCTTTGTGTCAATTTCTTTCTTTTTCTATGTACGTCTGTCTTTTTGTGTGTCTTTCCCTGGTACATTGTTCTAGCGCAAGTCCGTCTATATTTGATCTATTGTTCTGTCAGTCTATGTGTTTGTCCTTCAGTACAGTGACATTACGACCGTCTGTCTGTTCGTCTGTCTTTTTATATGTGTGTCCGTTTGCCTGTCTTTTAATGTGTCTCCCATTGCGCCTGTGTGTCTGTCAGTTTGTTTGTCCCGAGCATCTCTTCCTTTGTAGATGGAACTTACGAGCGTCCGACGTATCAGAAAATCGTTCATTAGGAATGTAGAAAGTCTGTCTTTTTCCGTTTGTCTGTGTGTCTGTCTGTCTCTGTCTGTATTTCTGTGTGTGCGTGTGGTGAGGGGGTGGAGGGGTCTGTCTGTCTCTGTATCATCCTGACTGTGTGTCTTTCTGTGTATCTTTGTGTTTGTGTATATGTGTACTATTGTGTACGGCTCTGTTTCTGTCTGTGTGTCTGTTTGTGTGTATGTGTACCTTTTTGTCTGTCTTTGTATCTGTGCGTTGGTCTGTCTTTTTATGCATCTGTCTGTCAGTCTTTGTGTATGTGTGCATGTGTTTCTGTCTGTCTCTGCCTGTGTATTTATATATCTGTCTGTCTCTGCCTGTGTATTTATATATCTGTCTGTCTCTGCCTGTGTATTTATATATCTGTCTGTCTCTGCCT
>NW_004798900.1:24845-25814 GCF_000002075.1 Aplysia californica | reverse complement strand
TATATATATATATATAAACGCCATGATTATATACAATGCCAGCGTTGTCTACATCTCGGGGTATTATATCTATTTGAGTGCCCCCAATCTTCCATATTTTTACGGAAAACGTTTGTTGCTTTTTGATAAAGAAACCAGATGAAACAGGGTAAACTGTTGGAGAAAAAATAGGTACTATGAGTTGTTGGCATTCTCTTCAAACAGGCATATAACGTAATATAAATTCGGTATACTTCTGTATACATGATATATGTATGTATCTTTGTGTGTATGAGCAAGTGTGTGTTTTTTGTTTGTTGTTGTTTTTTATGGGGGGTGGGGGTGGGGGGGTGTTTGTCTGTACATAAATTAATGATTAAGCTTTTGTTTGTTTGTACACGAGTATGTCTTTGAGAGGTGTGTGTATGAATAGAGAGCTGTGCTAGTATGTATATCTGTGGGTATGTTAAGTGTGTTTCTTTTGTTATTCATGAACATCATTCAATGGATAATAAGTAGGCCTGCAACAACAACAAAAACAACAACAACAACAACAACAACAACAACAACAACAACAATAACAACAAAAACAACTATACAGCAACAGAAATTACAACAACTTCAACTATAGCAAATAACAGCACCGCAACAACCACAACAAGAACATAATATATAACAACAGCAGCAACAACAGTTACGACAGCAACAGCAACAGCAACAAGTTAAGCAATGGCGCCATTCAATTACAGTATCAACAACATCAACAACATCCACAATATCAACAACATCAACAACATCAACAACATCAACAACATTAACAACATCAACCACATCAACAACATCAACAGCATCAACAACATCATCAACATCAACAACATCATCAACATCAACAACATCAACAACATCAACAACACCAACAACGACTATGAAAGAAAAGGAAAAACTTTAACTAAAATAAAACACTTGTTCAATATAACTAAAATCCCTCCT
>NW_004798900.1:20671-23311 GCF_000002075.1 Aplysia californica | reverse complement strand
TCTCTCTCTCTCTCTCTCTCTCTCTCTCTCTCTCTCTCTCTTTTATTTAGTATCACATTTGGCTATGACGTGGATGGCCCTGGTTCGTATCACCATTTGTGCTTCATAGATGGGAGTTTTTTTCAGTTATGTTATAATACCGGATACCTACATGACGTCATATTTTTGTTGGGATATGTTGCTAGCTCATTTAGTACCATAGTAAGCTAAGGTGTGAATGCCCGAGGTTCTAATCCCCATTGGTGCGTTATAGAACTTGAGTTGTTTGCGGGAGTTTCCACTGCTCTTTTCTTGCTCCTTTCAGTCCTATCGGAGACTGACGTCAAATCAGTAGGTCATGCCTATTACACAACCCCTCAGTTCTGAAAAAGAACGTTAAATCCATCCATTTATCAATTACCGAAACGCTATTATCAGACGAGACTCCTGCTCTGCAATTTTGTCCCTTTTTTTTAGCTGGCTGTCTCACTAGAGGGGGGGGGGGGTAATCATAGAGTTATCCCCCCTTCTTAACTGTGTAACATAATATGGAGAACTGACACAGAGTTATTTCCCATCCTATCTGGCCAGCATACAGAACGGCTGTAGTTCTTTCCTATTTCCCTTCCTCGTTGTCCTTCTCTTTTTTTTAAATTAGCGGACGATAACCGTCCACCCGAGAGAAAAGAGGGTCAGATTTCTCCGTCCCTCGGAGTGCCTCGGGCAGTCGTTGTCCTTCAAAGAAAAGTAACAAAGAGTTATTTTCATATCAAACTGTCTCAAAATACTGAACCGATACAGAAGTGATTGAGTAGTTTCCCTTTATAGCGATTCTACATACAGAAGTGACATTGTCATATCCCTATCTAGTAACATGACATAGAGTTATTTCCCTTCTTAACCGTGTAATATGGAGAACTGACGTAGAGTTATTTCCCTTCTTAACCGTGTAATATGGAGAACTGACGTAGAGTTATTTCCCTTCTTAGCTGTTTTATTTTAGTTTTAGTAGAGGTTTTACGGCACTCGCAACTGCATAAGGTCATATGAGCGCCAGAAGATTAGAGGTGTTACAAGGGAGTAACAAACATAAAAAAGAAGAAGGGGAGATAAGGACGATAGATGTTTGATAGGAAGGAAGAAGCAGACCACACCAGAGCACCCACCTTCTTAACCGTGTAATATTGAGAACTGACAAAGAGTTATTTCCATTCTTAACTATGGAGAACTGACATTGAGTTATTTCCCTTCTTAACTGTGTACTATGGACAACTGACATAGAGTTATGTCCCTGTCTAGTCATCCCACATAAAGGCGTGACGTAAAGTTATTTCCCCTCTCTGTTGCACCACATGTTATTTCCCACAAACATAGCATACAGAGAGGTTTTTGCTTTCCAAGTTGTCCAAACATACAGATGCGGCATAGAGTTATTTCCCTTCCTGATTCCCACAAACACATAGCATACAGAGAGGTTTTTGCTTTCCAAGTTCTCCAAACATACAGAAGCGACATAGAGTTATTTCCCTTCCTGATTCCCTCAAACACATAGCATACAGAGAGGTTTTTGCTTTCCAAGTTGTCCAAACATACAGAAGCGACATAGAGTTATTTCCCTTCGTAGTTTCACCAATACTCTCTGGTTTCACGCATACATAAGTGGCAGAGTTATGTCCCTTCCTTATTGTACACATACAGAAGTGACATAGTTATGTCCCTTTCCCTAGTTGTCACGAATACAAAGCATATCTTAGAGTTATTTCTCTTCCCACACGCCCACATACAAAAGTGACATAGTTACTCCCCTTTCTAGGTGTCCCTCCCAGGTTCAAAAGTGACATAGTTTTTCCTTTTTCCAGTATTGCTACATATCTGCTTCGCAAAGAATTATTCTTGTGTATATGTGAGGCAGCGTGGTGGAATCAGGCTCTCGTCAATTTTTGGGCATGTTGAGTTATTGGTGTCATCGTAAAGCTTGTTCACTTGTCTTTATTTGGATGGGAAAAAAACTCCATTTATCTTGAATACAAGTCGAGATATTTGCGAATGAATAAGGTAGGGGTCACTTGTTTTCAGAGGTAAAATTAGTAAGAAAATGGAAGCCAAATATTAGTTATTTCCTTAGCTTAAGAGTCCGTGATAACTGAAAATGTACATTTTTGTGCCTTTAATTAACGTTTTTCAGGAAAATTCACTCAGAAGTGAGTTCTTTAAAGGGCATTAAAGATGTTGGGCCAAAAACCAAACAGTTGATAAAATTTCACAAACTTAAGGAAAAATACAAGTTTCTTCACTTCGATTATTTTGACGAGAACCTGATTCCACCACGCTGCCTCACATATGGAGGTGTAAAAATACTACATTAAAGAAAATTTGAACTGTTACCAATCTTATTTATGACCCTACAAAACTTTCGTTAAGTTATTTCCACTCTTATTTTTTATCCCTTCCGACAAAAAAGTGGATAACCTCTTTGTCTACAGACTTACATTGTTATTTCTAGGTTTAGTACTAGACAGCCGTCCCCAAACTCTTAAAGTCACCAATCCCTCCCCCTCTCCCCTCCCCTACTCCAAAGGTCACCTCTCTCACTCCCAACCCCCCAACCCCACCTCCCTCTCATTCCTTCGTTCCATCACGTCCCACAAACTCCCTCCCCCC
>NW_004798900.1:18622-19862 GCF_000002075.1 Aplysia californica | reverse complement strand
ATGGTGGTGGTGGTGGTGATGATGATGACGCAATGACGATGATGAATTCCATACTTGTAGGGCAGCGTTATTACTGTTCTTATGACCATGATGATTATGATGGTGACAACTGAAGCAATGGTGATGATGAATCTGCTGCTGCTGCTGCTGCTGCGTTTGATGATGATGATAATGATGATGATGATGATGATGATGATGATGATGATGATGATGATGATGACAACGACGTCGACGATGCTGTTGATGTTTATTCTGGCGACAATAGCGACAACAACAACAACAACAACAACAACAACAACAGCAACAACAACAACAACAACAAAAACAATGAAGAAATTTATACTAACGACAATAACAAAAAGACCACCACAATAATAATGACGACGACGCGCTCTCACTCATATGACCTTATGCAGTTGCGAGCGCCGTAACACACTTACCCATTAAAAAAAAAATTAGATAACGACAACGACGACGACGACGACGACGACGACGACGACGACATCAAACGATAATGATCCCGACTCGAGCAAGACAAGCCAGCAACGCGCGCGTAAATCCCACAGACTCGTGGGGGCAACGTCTAGAACAGCGCTTAGTCTCCTCGTAGTTTGGGAAGCCATTAATCTATTAGGCCTGGGCTGGCCAGCGCGTCTGACAGCAGAATCAGGGCGAGGTTATGCCTTTCAAACCGCCACTTTGATCTAGGGCTGGGCAATGAGTCGCTTTAACAAAATTCGGATAATATGTAAGTGCCCCTCTTCTGCAAATAATATGTCATGAACCGCTTCGGGAATGGGTTAGAACCACTTTGACGAACGGGTTAGCTTAACTTGAACAAAGGGATGCCCCCTCTTCGGCACACGGGTCGGGAAAGAGAGTTAAAGAGTCTGAATTCGAATATTGTCTTATTGAGGATTGTCCGATTATCCGGATATTTATCCGGATTTTGCCCACCTCTACTTTGATCTGGGCGGGAGAGCAGTATCTATCCGGAGACGTCCCCGACGGAGATAGACCAATCAAAATGCTTTGTGCCTCTAGATAGACCAAGTAAACAAATCTGGGCGGGGGAGATTCAGGGGGCATGCCCCCCTAGTTTTAACCCGTAATTTGATATTTTGCAGTTAGGTTTGAAATTCTCTTGAAAAAAATTGATTTACGAGTGTTTTAGTAGCTATATGTGTGATCTGCAGCAAACAATAAGAAGTTTAACCGCCCCCCCCCCCAAAGCAGTACA
>NW_004798900.1:13600-14834 GCF_000002075.1 Aplysia californica | reverse complement strand
ACAGGTGACCCCCACCTCCTTCATTTGCAAATATCTCGACTTGTATTTATAATAAATGGATATTTTTTCATCCAAATAAAGACAAGTGAGCAAGATTTAAGATGATGCCAATAACTCTACATGCCCTAAAATTGACGAGAGCCTGATTCCACCACGCTGCCTCACATTTTATTTAGAGAGCAGATAAAAAGAGCAGTCCTGAGTTGTAAAAGGACAATAATTACGATTTAACAATTTTGTGCTTTTAAGAGAACAGTTTGTAGAGGGGAAAATCTGCTTTATTTAGAGAACAGATAAAAAAGAGCAATTCTGCTTTGTTTAAGAACAATTAATATAGAGCAATATTATGTTGTTAAGAGAACAGAGGTTAAGGTAGAGAAATAGAGAACAATTAAAGTAGAGAAATAATGTGTTGCTATCACAATAGTTACGTCAGAAAAAAATGTTGTTGTTTTGAGAAAAGTTTAGATAAAGAAAGTATTTGTTAGGAGAACAGTTAAGACAAATAAATTATAAATAGTAGAGGGCTTTACGGCGCCCGCAACTGCATAAGGTCATATGGGCGCCAAGGGGTGGGTGTCAACAGAGAAGTCTTTACAGGGAATCAGACTTACTCTGCTCAACTCTCTAGCCTCAACAGCACAAAGTCTGCTTCGACTATCAAGGCACCCTCGAAAATAGCAGGTCACAAGGGAGTGACAAACATACAAAAGAAGTAGAGGAAAATGACAATAGTAAGGATTATGAAATAAAAAGCAGCGGTTCCCTGTTGTAGATCAGGCACAGTTATGAGCGTAACATGAATCAGCCCATTTACAATTCTACTGTGCTTGAACGAGAAATGTCCCCCCTTTGGAATGGCCTAAAGACACTACAGTCAGTGGCACTACCCCGGGGAATAAATTATGCGTTGTTTGGAGACCAGTTAAGACAAATAAATGCTGTGTTGTTCGGAGTCAGCTAAGACAGGGCAATACTGTATTATTATCAGAGCAGTTTAAACAGAGACATTGTATGTTATCAAAATAGTTAAGATAGAAACTTTTTTTTTGAGTCAATACATTAAAGACAGAGGAATTATGTGTTGTCAGAACATTAAAGACAGAGGAATTATGTGTAGCCAGAACATTAAAGATAGAGGAATTATGTGTAGCCAGAACATTAAAGACAGAGGAATTATGTGTAGCCAGAACATTAAAGACAGAGGAATTATGTGTAGCCAGAACATTAAAGA
>NW_004798900.1:7414-9694 GCF_000002075.1 Aplysia californica | reverse complement strand
GGACGTTAAACTAGGAACCCCCCCCCCTCCCTCTTAAATAACCTAATAATGTTGACAGGGGCGTTAAACCCATACCATTTCACCATACCATTTCACCATTTCA
Organism: Aplysia californica; assembly: GCF_000002075.1. Lineage (NCBI taxonomy): Eukaryota > Metazoa > Mollusca > Gastropoda > Aplysiida > Aplysiidae > Aplysia > Aplysia californica. Next base: position 9,591 of record NW_004798900.1, on the reverse strand, counting down.
TTTCACAGAAGAAAGAGCACACACTTCTATATATCCCCCACCCAGTTTTCCAAATGATTCCATTCCCTCCCTCACGTACACTGGCAACCGGCGTCTGTGACACAGCGGTTAGGCGCTTCGCCGTCGCACGCAGAAGACCCAAGTTCGATATCCGTGTGGGTAGCAATTTTATGGGGTATCGAGGTCTCTCTGTTGAGACTTTGTATCCCCTGTCAGTCCAGGTTAAACTGACTTGACAGGCAGGGTCGAAGCCTGCCTCCTAACTGATCTAAGTTAATAATAATAATAATAATTGCATTTATATAGCGCATATCCATGCTCATGAGCATGCTCTATGCGCTTTACAACTATTATTACCCCAGCAGACCCTCTGAAAACACCCAGAAACATCCTCGGCTTCCGTGGAAGCATACAGTGCAAGCTGCGGATTTCACGCGCTCAAACACTACCAAACTGACAAGATCTTTCGCTGTCTATAGCCGGGTACCCATTCCCACCTGGGTGAAGTGAGGAAAATTTGTGCAAAGTGCCTTTCCCAAGGACACAACGTCGAGCCCCTGACGGGATTCCAACCCACGACCTTACGGTTGCGAGTCCGAGAGCCTAACCACTAGGCCACCGACGCCACTAAAGTTATGTCGACGATGCGTAAAAACTACATACATTTTAAAAGCTCATTGACCCAGTCTCCAGTCTCCCGCCCACCCCCTTGCCCCCTCACCCCCAACACACCATTCCCCTGTAATCCCCCTTTCACACTATATACCCCCCCCCACACACACACACATACGTTTCCTAAATATTTCAACCCCCCACCCCTAAATTTGGAGGGGGGGGGGCGGGGAAGAGGGGAGGGGCGATTGATGAAGGTGGGTGGTCTGTTCTTGTTCGGTGTCCTTCTTGGCAAGTCGTCAACCTCTTCCTGCAGTTCCTGTGTCTCGGTGGGTGGTGTTTTGGCTGCCATGTTTTACCTCACGAATACCTGGCCACATTTTACCTCATTCACACCCGGACGACGACATATTTTGTTTTTGGGTTTGTTTGGATTTTTTTCTCCATCATACTGGGCAAATTTTACCTCTTAAATACCAGGCCAAATTTTTATCTCACGTGTACTCGTCTCTGTGTTTTATCTCACTCGTACCTGGTCATAATTTATCCCATTCATACCTGACCATGTTTTATCTCGCCCATACCTGTTTATCTTTTATCTTGCTCATCCCTGGTAATGTTTAAGTTACTCATTCCCACCAATCCTTTATCTCAGTCCTACCTGGCAATGTTTTATCCCATTCATTACTGAAAACATTTGTATTGCTTTCATATCTGGTTAAGCTCATCTTGTTCACGTTAAGCCACGTTTTATTTAGATCTAATTCATTAATTATGTTTTATCTTGTAAATTATGTCATCTCATCCACTTCTACTAGATTTATCTCATGCATACCAGACCATGTTTTAATCTCCTTCAACACTGAACATGTATTATCTCAATGTATACCTAGCCGTGTTCTGTTTTTATCATACCCATACCTGTTAATATGCTATATCTCTCATCCCTGGTCATGTTTTTATCTCAATCGCACCATGCTATGATTTATCTCGCTCATACTTGGCCATATTTTATCTCCCTCATATCTTGCCATTTTTTGTTAAGGTCTAACTCGTTACTATTCATTTTGTTAATACTCCTCTTTGTATTATCCCTTCTCATTCCTTTTTACATGGCTATGTTTTATCTCATTCTTACGTGGTCATAATCTTTCTTACTCGTATGTGATTATGTTTTATACGACTCATGTCTGATCAGATTTTTATCTCAACCTCGAATTGTCATGTTGATTTTAAATGTGGTTGTTTTATACTCATCCATACCCTTCCTGCCAAGTTTCGTTTCATGCATATCTGTCCATGATTTATCTTCATCATTACTGATCATGTTTCATCTTGTTCATATATCACCATGGTTTATGTCATTCATATCTAACCACGTTTTATCTCAAGCGCCATAGATTTTGTCGACTTTTTTCACTCACTCATATCCCTCTTGCCATAATATATTCCTATCTCACTCATACCTGGACTTTTTATGAGATTCTCCCATCCCTCTTCCAAATCCACCACCCTCCCCTCCTCCACCCCTCCTCTCATCTCTGTACCTCTTGTTATAATTACCC
>NW_004798900.1:4832-6421 GCF_000002075.1 Aplysia californica | reverse complement strand
ACCACCACTACAACCACGACCATCATCAGTATCATCAGAATCATGATCATCATCATCATTGCAATCACCACTACCACTACCACCACCACCACCACCACCACCACCATCATCATCATCATCATCATCATCATCATCATCATCATCATCATCATCATCGTCGTTGTTGCAGTGGGCATCTTTACTCCGAGCAGCACCAAACCTTAGCTACTACGATCACATTTACTATTGTATAAAGCATTACGTTACTGCAGGGTCTGACGGACCTGTTCATCTCTACATGATTGTGTATTATTAACGTCATTTCTATCATAAAATTGTTGTTGTAGTCGCTGCTGCTGTTGTTGTTGGTGGTGTTGCTGTGTTCGTGTGTCGTGATGTCTTGTGGCTTGTTGTTGTTGTTGTTGTTACTGATGCTCTTGTTATTGTTATTTTTGCTGAGGTGATGTTGTTGTTGTTCTTGCTCTTGTTGTCGTTGCTGTTGCTGTTATTGTTGATGATGATGTCATTGCTGATGTTACCGCTGCTTTTGCTGTTGTCACTGTTGCTGCTAACGCTGCTGCTGCTGCTGCCGCTTTTTGTCGTAAGTTCTGTGACTTCTGTTGTGATCAGAGAATAATAGGAAGGGAACCTTGAAAGGATGACGTTTCTGTCACTCTTGACCGGTGTGGTCACTCCTGTGTGGTCAGTCTTGACCTATGTGATCACTGTTGACCAATATGGTCTGTCTTGACCTATGTGATCACTGTTGACCAATGTGGTCTGTCTTGACCTATATGGCTAGTCTTGACCAATGCGATGAGTCTTGACCAGTTTGGTCAGCGTTGACCCCCAGCCATTACCTGTGTGGTCTGTCTTGACCTATATGATCCCTGTTGACCAATGTGGTCTGTCTTGACCTATATGGCTAGTCTTGACCAATGTGATGAGTCTTGACCAGTTTGGTCAACGTTGACCCCCAGCCATTACTGGTGTGGTCTGTCTTGACCTATATGGCTAGTCTTGAACAATGTGATGAGTCTTGACCAGTTTGGTCAACGTTGACCCCCAGTCATTACCGGTGTGGTCTGTCTTGACCTATGTGGCTAGTCTTGACCAATGTGATGAGTCTTGACTAGTTTGATCAACGTTGACCCCTGGTCTTGACCAGTGTCGTCACTGATGACTCCCAGTCTTGACCGATGTGGTCAGTCTTGTGTGGCCAATCTTGACCAATGTGGTCAACTTTAACAGATTTGGTCAGCGTTGACCCCCAGCTATGACCGGTCAGTCTTGACCTATATAGCTAGTCTTGACCAATGTGATGAGTCTTGATCAGTTTGATCAGCGTTGACTCCACCCCCCCCCCCGCAGCCATGACCGTTGTGGTCAGTCTTGACCAGTGTGGCTAGTTGTTCAGTTGTCTTCGCTTCTCGCCCTGTAATCGTGGTCTGGTCGTACATTTCCATTATAATCTATTGATGTTATTTATTTCCATTTGGCTTATTTGATAACATGCATTTCTTCATAGAAACATGGATTGTGTGAGGGCGCACTTACCTGTAAATGTGTGTGTGTGTGTGTGTGTGTGTGTGTGTGTGTGTGTGTGTGTT
>NW_004798900.1:2555-3385 GCF_000002075.1 Aplysia californica | reverse complement strand
ATAACTACTACTACTACTACTACTACTACTACTACTACTACTACTACTACGTGTTTTACGTCCCCATTGACATACAGTAATTTACATCGTGTCAGGACCACCCCAGGTTGAGAAGCATACAACGTCCCTACAGGAAGACCGTGAAAATCGATTTTAAAAATGTGACGCAGCGTGGTGGAATCAGGCTCTCGTCAATTTTTGCCCATGTAGAGTTATTTGCATCATCTTAAAGCTTGTTCACCTGTCTTTATTTGTATGGAAAAAAATATCCATTTATCTTGAACACAAGTCGAGATATTTGTGAATGAATGAGGTGGGGGTCACTTGTTTTCAGAGGTCAAATTAGTGAGAAAATGGCGGCCAAAGATTCGTAATTTGCTTAGCTTAAGAGTCCGTGGTAACGGAAAATTTACATTTTTGTGTGCCTTTAATCAACATTTTTCAGAAAATTCCAAACTGAAATGAGTTCTTTAATGGGCATGAAAGGTGTTGAGCCGTATAAAAATTCACAAACCTGCGGAAAAGTGCAAGTTTCTTCACTTTTATTATTTTGACGAGAGCCTGATTCCACCACGTTGCCTCACAAATTCTCCCCACTCAGTAGTCGAACTCGAGTCTTCTGCTTGCGACAGCAATAAGCGCCTAGATCTAGCCGCTCCCCCACGATAACAGTAAACCAGTTTCACTATTAATTTCTCAGTTAGACGTATTATCTGGCCACTGACGTGCAGCCAAACGAGTGTCTATCCGCGTCTGTGGTGTAAGGGTTAACTTCTTCGATGGTATTCACAGATGATGTGGGTTAGATTTGCGAGTGTGTGTGTGTGTGT
>NW_004798900.1:0-1179 GCF_000002075.1 Aplysia californica | reverse complement strand
TTAATTATTCTAATGGGGGGCGTTTAACCCTCTCTGTAGGACCTCGGGTCTTTTTGTACCCCGAGGGTTGTATTCTTCATAGTTTAGAATACTTCTAGCACTAAGACCTTTTTGAAACTTTCCTTATTTCTGCTATGCAAAGCGTACGGATCGGATTAACGAGTAAATTTCCTCTTTGAAAGTGGTGGCACAGAGTCCCCCACATCGTATGGATACGATAGTAAAACACGACGTACGAATAGGGTTAACTATACAATTAGAAGTAGAAATCTATAAAAACGTCTTTGTCTCTAAATAAAGTATGGGTTTCCATTATGCAGATGTTAAGAAAAGAATAAACAAGGCTAGAGGTGCTTCCATACAAACAAAAAACGTATGGAATTCAGGAACTATGGATGGGTGGTTCATGAAGGGAGCTGTATCTAGTGTAGTTTCTCTTTCTTCGCTATCAAACTTCTATCGTCCTCATCTCTCCTCCTACTCTCTACAAGTTGTTTTGTTGTAACACCTCGAATCTTCGGTACTAATTTGACCTATTTTTGTTGCAAATGCCGTGAAACCTTTACTAAAACTAAAATGGGACTAAATTATGTACGAGAACCAAGACAAAGATTGTCACCTTTAGTGTCAAAAGTGTTCAGCTCTATGGATCGGAAACATTGACACTTACAAACATCTAATAAAAACTACGGGACTTTGTCAACAGTTGGTTGAGGTCGGTCTTAAAAATTCACTGACCTGACACCATAAGGAATGAACAAAACAAATCAACAGATAGTAGATCTATAGAAATCAGTACGTTAAAAAAAAAGTGGGCTGGACACACCTTGGAATCCACTAAGGAGGAGAAATGTGCTAGCTTTAGAAAGCGCTTTACGGTCCTTGCAACACATTTAGGCTTATAAGTCTCGGAGATTAGGGGCGTTGCAAGAGATTTTCAAACAGAAAAAAGAAGGGGAGATCTGGATGATAGATGTTGAATAGGAAAGAAGGAGCAAACTACACCAGACCACCCGCCAACCACCCAGAGAAAGGAGAAAGAGAGACAGAAACTACCCACACAACCCAAGTTCCAGTATGCCCTGTCGCGGAATCATGTGTGACAAAAAAAACCCCGGCTGTGGGCGTTTAGAGGGTGCCACTGGTAGGTCCTTATTCTTTACTTTCCCTCTGTTGTTT
>NW_004798899.1:57336-58514 GCF_000002075.1 Aplysia californica | reverse complement strand
AGAGAGAGAGAGAGAGAGAGAGAGAGAGAGAGAGAGAGAGAGAGAGAGAGAGAGATGCTTTTCTGAGTTGTCTGAAGAGCTGGAGAGTGGTAACAGATATTGTAACGCATACGCTCTCATAGAAATGTTATGACCCTTAACTCGCTACTAAAAATACGGAAGCCTTCATCGCGATAACGATGTTAAAGATCAGAAAAAAATCTCCATCAACAGCACTAGTATAGGTCTCAAAACACGATATAACTGAAGAAGATGGACAGATCCAATAGAAATGAAATGCTATATCGAATTTCCTAGGAGGCCAACAGAGCCAGTCGGGGATTGTAATGCGACAAACGATCAAAGTTGATTGGCTTGCCGGGTCCTTGGGTCTTCGTCGAGGAAGTTAATAAAATTCTGCAAAGGGAATTGAGGCAGGGTTTATTAGAATTAATTTCCCATTTTTGTCTGGCCCGCCTGCCAGCACAGGGATTCAGGGTGGAATAAAAAGAACTTCCGTTATTTTGTCCTGGCAAGGGCGAGTAACCCCTTAATATCTTCATGGGCGACAACTTGGAGCAATCGGGGAGAAGGTTAGGGGAAGGAGGACGGCACTATGAAGGCTTGAAACTGACTGCGGTATAAATAGATTAGTTATGTTTGAAATAAATGATTAATAAATGCCTTAGCTGAGTACTAGTAGTCACATGATAGAGGCTACAATGCTTACTTATGCGTCGTGTATTGGGTGTAGTGGGTTTATGGTTTTCGATGTATTATTGTAGAAAGTTTTGGATTGTTTTGTTTCAGTTCACGTAATTATTGTCGCCGTTGTTCATTGCTGTTATTATTGTTGTTTCTGTTGTAGGTTTTACTGTTGCTGCTGCTACAGAACATAAACTGGACATTTTGGAAGACCCAGCATTTGCTGCGCCATCGGCACACACTTTAAGGCCGACAGGAAATATTTTAGGATCTAAGAAAAGAATATTCGGACCCCTCAAGGTCTTTTTTAGATAGGAGTAGATTAAATTGGTGAAACGTGTTATGCTTTAAATTGTTTTGAATGAGAAGATTTTAAGAAAGGTAAAACTTGAACACCCTAGCATCATTCCTAGCAAATTCTGGAAGTCTTTACAAATTGCAAACAACAACAACAACAACAACAACAACAACAACAACAACAACAACAACAACAA
>NW_004798899.1:54455-55633 GCF_000002075.1 Aplysia californica | reverse complement strand
TATTATTATTATGGTAGTAAATTAGCCCTCACCCCCTCACTCACACAAACACTCACACTTCTCACAAAAAACATTAAACAATGAAACAACACTAACACTCCCACACACACTCAAAAAATATATAGAGAAAATAACAAAAATAAATACAAGACATCGGCTTGTCAAACTCCCACCCCTTACTCTTAAAAAAACAAACAACAACAAATAAACCAAATAAAGATACACCCACCATTGTCCCCAATTGTAGCGGTTAGATTAACTAGATCTATACGGGTGAGAAAATTATCTCTGTGTTGTCTTTAAACTTTAAAAAATTGGAACCATAGAGAGAAAGAAAATCAAAAGAGAGTGAGAAAATGAAAATTATGCCACAAAAGGGCTATAACAAGAGACGAAACCCCTCCTCGGTGTTACCGCAGGCAAAGGTGATTTTCTAGATCTTGATTTCTAAACAGTTTTAATTGGCTATAAGAGAATAAAACTGACAGTTTCTCTGTTCTTCTTATGTTGTTGACGTTTTTTTCTTTCCCAATCCCCTCATGAATTAATTACATCCAGAGCTTCCCGTGTCTCTTATTCACTCAACTAGCGTCTTCGATCCCGCCCCTCTATTGTCCAACAACTTGGCAGTTTATTAACATGTTCACTGTGTAAAGAAAGCGACTTTGACGGATGAAAACTTCTCTTGTTATCATGTAAATCCATTCTGATCCCGTCGTTTTGTCGTTGATTGTCGTCGGGAGCGCCGGCTAGGCATGAGGGTACCATCACCGCTCGGATCCGCGGCAGACCATTAGCCGTCTCCGAAGTCGATCGCGGTCACCCGGGCCTAGTTTGGAGAGTGCACGTGCGCCAGGAGTTAGCAGATAGCCCGCTTAAAGCGCTAATTGAGCGCCCAGGAACAAAGGTCAGATATTTGGACGATCAACGAGAGAAATTCCTGCGTCTCCAAGTGGAAGGTTTGGTATTGATCGCCACCACGACTTTCCCAAACTGGTAACGTTGCTTTTGCCCAAATTTGGGGTACATTTATGTTTTATTACCGCCTGCACGAAAAGTTCAATTTTTAACAAAATGTGTTTCCCATTTTACTTTGTACAGTGAGGATAAAGTAACAAATAAAACAAAAATACAAAAACAAACAAACAAAAACAAACAAACAAACAAACAAACACCCC
>NW_004798899.1:50183-52361 GCF_000002075.1 Aplysia californica | reverse complement strand
TCTCTCTCTCTCTCTCTCTCTCTCTCTCTCTCTCTCTCTCTCTCTTACTCCTTCTCCTGATTCTGCCCCCCCCCTCATCATTTTCTCGTTTTTCTCGATCTCTTCATCTCCTCCTCATCCTCTTTGTTGCTCTTTAAAAAAAGCATTTATCGTTGTCCTGTTCCCTCCTCCTCCCCCTCCTCTTCCTCCTCCTCCTCATTTTCTTCCTTCTCTCCTCCTCCGTACCGAGAGTATACATGGGTCTAATTTGGAAGAAACAAATAATAAACTGGTTTCTGGAACGGTAGAGTGAGTCGTTTTTATAATAATTGTCCTCCTTTGATACAAGTATGATATTATAGGGTTTGATGGTTGCGTGAATATTTCAGCAGCAGACTTGCTCCTGGCGAAAGTTCCATTCCGTGGAGTTTCTGCGTCTTTTGCCGGGAATGTATTTCACACATCGGGGTGAGCTAGACTGGCAGGTAGGAACAAACCAGCGTGGCTCCCAAATCTTCTATTATTGTGTGGCTTGTGTTGAAGATTAGTTGAAGTTTTTGGATTATTTGGTAAAGGTGTGGCTGAGGTCTCCCTTCTTAAAGTACTTCGGAGGCAATCTGGTGAGAACAGGTGCTCGTCAAAATAGTGAAATAAAAGAAACAGGACTTTTCTGCACGTTCGGTAATTTTTTTCGAATTTTTTTTATATGAGAAGGTTTTTTGTTTATTTAAAAATAGATGTCTATGTAGATTTTACTTTTTAAAAAAGGAAAAAAGTCAATCAAAGGTGAAAAGGTGAATTTGCAGTTTTTTAGGACACAAGGCCTGCAGCTTTAGAAGTCAAAAAACTTTGACGCCATTTTCTCGCTAATTTTACCTCTGAAAGCAGGCAACCCCCACCTACTTCAATGGCAAATGTCTCCACTCCTTTTCAAGAAAGTTGTGTATTTATTCACCAAAAACAGGACAAGCTTTGAGATGCTGCCAGTAACTCTGTATGCCCAAAAACTGACGAGCTCCTGATTTCAATGCGATGTGGAAGATATGCTCATGGCGTCGTGATTATCCCCATTTCGGCCCACAAATAGTGGAATCCAAGGATACAATGGAGAACTCAACTGGACCTTTTGCTGGTTATTTAAAGGGGAGTAATACGACTTAATAAGTGAGCGTGTTTTTCTACAGTGGAGTTGGTTTGTTTGGTATCTGGTATCTGGTATCTGGTTTCTGGTTTCTTTTCTTTAAAAAAAGTTATAACAACAATAATATTATACAGCGCATATCCATGCTCTACAGCATGCTCCACATGCTTTACAAAAACTATTACCCCAACAGGCGAACACTCAGAAACATTCTCGGCTTCACGGGAAGCTTACAATGCAAGAAGCCGATTAAGCGCTCAAACATTAACAAACTGACAAGGTTTTTTGTTGTATATAAAAAGAGGGCTTCGTGTGCTAACAATACCTATTATGGTGTAATACCCTTATGGGCATACTATTCAACGCACAACGCAAAACAAAAACAGTAGAAAAAGAAAAAAAAAGGAAAAAGAAAAGACAAATACTTAGCGGGAAAAAAAGAAACACAATAGTAAAGACAGATACATAACGGAGTTTTCCAGGTATTCATGAGAACATCGATCGCAGCACGCAGTTCTGCTTGTCAAACGTTTGTACACTTGGTGTGCTAAAGTGAATATTAAAGGATATGCCTCTTAGAACACGCGACGCTTTTCCCGAAGACAGCAAGGAAAATGATATATATTCTTTAATTTTCCTTAGACTATGATATGATTAACAACAACCCCGGAACGTATTAGTTTTAGTAGAGGTTTTACGGCGCTAGCAACTGCATAAGGTCACATGGGCGCCAGAAGATTAGAGGTCTTACAAGAGAGTAACGAACATAAATTGAAGAAGGGGAGATAAGGCCGATAGATGTTTGATAGGAAAGAAGAAGCAAACCACACCAGAGCACCCGCCAACCACCCACCCGGAACTTATGAGCAAGCTCAAATGTGTGGCACATGGACAGACACACTTAGATACACACACATTGAAAAAATGGAAGCAAACGAAATACTCATAGGAGTGATGACAAACAGTGGGCCCCAAATCTGCATCATGACATCAGAAAGAAACACGGGCAGAACGAAAGAGGGAGGGATTGGCTAGAGAAAGGTAAAAAGAGAGAGAGA
>NW_004798899.1:46186-48698 GCF_000002075.1 Aplysia californica | reverse complement strand
TAGATAGATAGAGAGAGAGAGTGAAGAAATAAATAAATAGATAGGTAGATATATAGATAGATAGATAGATAGAGGGGGGGAGGGAGGAAAGAAGACTATGGGATAGAGAATGATGTAGCAATATAGTCTGTTTACAAGTGACTGTTTTCATGTAGAGCGCCAACACCTTTAGAGCATGGTGTACTGAGCTAGTTAGATTTTGGACTTAATCATCTGTCACTGAGGAACACAGAGCACGAAACTATCATGGTATGATGGTATGGGGTGGGCTGGCTTGTAAATTTACAATACCCCACTTGTGAGAATCTACAGATGGCTTCGTTTAGATGACTACATTGTTCACGTGCTTGAATGTCACGTCGTGTCCGTACTATCAATACTATCATCATGGTGTCATTCAAGTAGACATCTTTATCCAGGGTCAACACCTTTAGGTAATTCTTTGAAAAGCAAATGTCATACCAACGACTGAGTGGTCATCAGCAAATAGCCCTGATATGAATTCTACAGCTATGTGGAGCCCCAGGGAAAAAGCAGCTGAAGAAACTCGACTTTTATCTCACTTCATAAGCTTTATGTGCAACTCTATGTGACATTTGGGATGAAATGACAGATAACTATGTCCAACATTTAACACAGTTTCTGCCCAAAGGGATCGTGCTCCACACAAAACCAATGTCTCATATACGAAATACTAATGAGCACATATACATGTTAAGTCCACATTTTGCGTGCTATTTGTAACCGTTCTGCTTTCCAATCTGTTTCAAACTATCGTAATAAAATATCGTTTATGGCCGAAAAAAATAATGTCCATTCGTTTTATTTGCGATACAAGTTCGTTCCACCAATGTTGGTGCATCTCAATACAAACACAAACACCGTTTTAAGTTTCATTGATTTTATAGAATTTTGCCAAGTCTGACTTTTTAAGGGTAATTTAGAGTGATCATATCTCGGGCGACTCTTATGGTAAAATGAAATAATAATGTGTCTGATGATGTAGAATTTATTCAGGTTTGACTTGGTATGCTGCATGAATGGGTAATGCAAGATTTTAACATGATGATCGGGTGAATAAACTTTCAAGTTTCTTTTGGACACCACTGTATAACACTAGAAAACAGACTTCTCACTCTCAAGAGCTGCAAAAGAAACGGCATTTGCACCTGAATCCTGGCTAATTCAAAAGGAAGGCGTTGATAAACGCGCAGTCGAAACTGTCTAACTCGACCAAACATTGCCGAGGAAAAAAATGACGGTATCAGACAGGTAGGGGTCTCATACAGTGTCATTATAGAGTGAAATAATGCAAGGGTGGAAATATGAAATGGCCGTCTATACAGGTGATTGCCTTATACAGGTAGCCGTAAGAACAGATTCGGCTGCACATGGTAGTTTACTGTTGTAAGACATCACTCTCACGCTGTCCGTTGGCAAGATAGCTGGAATGTGCAGCGACTATGGCGAAACGCTTGCAACCATCTAGGAGGTTACTGTAAAGTAGAAACAACTTTTAGATTTGAAGCAAGTTTCAGATCCATTTTGAATGAATAAAAAATTATAATCCTTAGATCAAATGTGTATGTCTGGATAAACTACCAATACATAAATTAATGACTGCCTCCTTTGGGTTGTATTATATACATATTATGAAAGTCTTCAAAAAGGTTTTGACAATGAAATTTTGTGTAAATTATCAATTTTAAGAACCGAGAGGGAAAAGATAAAATAAGACGTTAGTTTTAGGTCATGCCAATTCACGTGCAGAATAAAGGGGACGAGGGAGAAATTTTACTTCATGAAAAATTAGTGGTACAAATTGCATTAAGGTGGAATGCAGCGATACATTTTAGAAACTTTGATAGAGAAAATTCATTGTACAGTGGTGGAGGGCAATTGAGCAGTTTGCCATTCTACTTCAAAACACGGATCTGTCTGCCGAAAACGTCCTTATCCTTCGAAAAGAAAAAAAGATATAGATCTAGTTCAACATTTGCTATTACTCCGTTGACACTGACCAAAATATATACTCTTTATTCCTCCTAAGTTATTTTGGGTCAAGCGTTAGCACCATTGAGCGAGACTTAGTAACCCATTGAAGAGCCTCTGGTAAGAGTAAGTTCAGCTCGTCCATCAGAACTGATCTGACCTAGTAATAGTAAACAGATCCAAGGTTTTCATGGGTGCTCCCGTGGATCTGGTTCTCTATGTTTTCCCGGAACAGGAAACGGGTGGCTGCGATCGTCGGTGTGCGCAAAGATCTGGGCGGTTATACAATTTTTTTTACCCATTGAGGAACTCTTAGAAATGCTTGTTTGTTGTGTCACTGTGTCTTAATGTGCCTGAGGGCACGTGCGCTCACGGTGGTGTGTGAAGTGTGTGTGTGTGTGTGTATGTGTGTGTGTGTGTGTGTGTGTGTGTGTGTGTCTGTGAGTGTGTCTGTGTGTGTATGTGTGTGTGTGCGCTCACGGTGGTGTGTGTGTGTGTGTGTGTGTGTGTGTGTGTGTGA
>NW_004798899.1:43424-45781 GCF_000002075.1 Aplysia californica | reverse complement strand
TGTGTGTGTGTGTGTGTGTGTTGTGTGTGTGTTTGTGAGAGTTGGGATATAAAGTGTTATGAGTATCTTTATACTATAAAGTTGATGTAATTGGAGAAAACAACTAGATAGTAAGACAGAGACAGACAGACAGACAAACAGATTAATAGACAGACAAGAATAATAAGCAGTCAAGTGAAATGAAAAAATAACGCATACATAATAATATAAAGAGAACATTCCAAAGGCATAAAGACATGAGAGGATAAACTAAGTATGCCGGTGGTCTATGTGTTGAGGTGGATATTGCTGTGAACTGGAAGTCTGCAGGAATAATAAAAGAATATCATTATTGTTGTTATTCTATCTATCTATCTATCTATCTATCTATCTATCTATCTATCTATCTATCTATCTATCTATCTATCTATATATCTATATCTTCGACATCTCTATTTGAAATTATAACGAATCCCAGAAACAGACTTGTTTGCCCACAAAAGCCCAAGGCAGGCACACAGTGCAGAAGGAAGCAGTCGACGGTGTGAGTCCAGCCTGAGTTATGATTTCTTCCGTCTGCCCAATATGAATGTCACGCTTGGCGGCTGATGGGCCAAACGCTCGGCTCGCGCACAAAGCTCCAGGTTCGTCTATTCACTACCGGAAGTCCGGATTTTGGCTTGCCTCCACTGACAGAGAAGACTTTCATTTCCGGCTTCTCGCCTAAAGAAATGAGATCTGGAAAGGAAAATTTATGCAATACGAATGGTTTTTCTCTTTTTCTAATTTTTTCCAGGATTCTTGACGATATTAAGTGTGAATAAAGAGACTTGGATAGCATGTTCATTTTAGAGAGTTAGAAAGTTAATAAGTGTGGCGATTTTGATCAAAACGAGACATTAGCCAAGAATTTTGGTCATGCTCATGGCTGCAAACACCGAGTGGGGTTAAACTAGCTCATCATACATATGATAATGTGTATAGCTAAATGTAGAATCCGCAGATACATGATTTAAAGTACCTCTTAAACGTTATCAATCTACAGTAATAGTTGCTTTCTCGAATAACGTATTTTCACAGAAATATATCTCCTGTTAAATGAACTTCCCTTCTTTAGGAAGGCTCATTTTTTTGTTTACCCTCTACGCATGGATATTACGTGAACCCATTTGGATGTACTGCTTTTTTCATTGTTGTTCTTGGGTGAGGAAATTGGATCAGGTGGTCTATATCAAGATATTGGGATAGTCTGAAGTAGATGTAATATCAACATCTATTTTGAAGCGAATAAGAAGAAATTATTTGGATGATTTGATCTCATAGACTGAGAAAATTGATTTTAGATAAATAGCTTATTTCGTCTTGCGCAATGTTCCGCTCAACAACAAGCTCTATGCACTTTATAATATATATTAAGGTAAATGTTCTTAAACCGATTTTTATTTGAACATCTTGAAATCAGAAAAAAAATTTTTTTCAACTCATGCGGATGGTATTTTGGTTTACAACTAAGTGTGTTCAGACCATGAGTTGAACCGAACGGAGAACAGACTGTGCACACCGAGGTCGTGGCTTTGCGCTACCGTAGAATTACAGAGTTTTATCTGACATTTTTGGCTGTTTTGGCTTACTAAGACCATGATGTCAGAAACCAAAATGTCCTACATGCTCTATCAAAATTGGGAGATTATTTATTGTCATTATCAGGTATTCATAGAAATATATTCGAAAAAGCTTGGTGTGTTATGAAACTCAAAAATGTTCACGTCAAATTTCCCTAAACTAGGAACTGAGCCGATAGAACATTATAAGTATAGGGTAGCAATTGGGAGACAACTTGTTTTGTCTAGAATTTGTCACGATGGTTGGAATATATCCTTTGTGGCTTCTAGTCAAAGAAAATTTCTGATACATATAATTAGATAGGTGTTTATGACACTTTAGTGTACCATTTCACCCGTTTCACACCACGAAAGGTTACAGGGTTCTATCTACAGGTGTAGTTTATTCGTGTTTCTTCTTTTAAAAAACTCCAACCCTTTACCTTGTTGATTGAAACCAGCTTAGGATTTAGTAGAGGGACTGCTTTAGTAGAGGGACTGCTTTAGTAGAGGGACTGCTTTTTGTTTGTTAATAGAGGCTCTCTTAAGGGTACACCACAATACAATATAAATAGTAACTCATTAAACTATCCTTTTAAATGTTCCCTGTTGTTCATGACTGCTGAATAATAAGAGATGAGTACAGTGAAACAGGAAACAAAAAAATAGAAAAAATCAATTCTTGATTGGTAAATGATTATTGATAAGGTAGTCAAATTATGTTTTAGTTCTCTGGGAATACTCCCTTTGCACACCAACGTTGACATTTCATACCCC
>NW_004798899.1:41765-43323 GCF_000002075.1 Aplysia californica | reverse complement strand
CCCCCCCCCCCCCCCCCCCCAAGCGCTGTATTTTTTTTTGGGTAACATTCAGGAATCGTGGTTGTAGGTCAACGCTATAACTGTCTCAGGAATCGTGGTTGTTGATAAGCGCTATAACTGCCCTTGAAACATCCAGGAATCGTAGGTAACAAAGCTCCGTAACTGTCCTTGTAACATTTAGAAATCATAAGTAAGCCAGTCCCATGGGCACACATAATTTCGTGCTGACCTTTTCTCTTTCTTAAAGTATCTGCAGCAACGACAAAGTCATTTGAGCACACACCACACACACACACCCACCCAACCACACACACACACACACACACAGACACACACACACACACACACACACACAGCGCACACACATACATAGGCCTACACGCATACACACACACACACACACACACACACACACACACACACACACACACACACAGGCACATTAACTCACAATATAATTATAATCAGGCAAACACATTGCTCCCAAATATGTGCTCATAGCGGAAACAGGAAGACAACAAATCTCACGGGACGGGGTGGGGATGAGGAGGAGGGAATATCTACGGCACTGCGGTAGATTTTAAACTTAATAAAATCCCAGAACACTCTCAAGTATTGATGTGTACACCAGAATACAATCCTAAATCTTGAATTGAAATGTTCAACGATGTCGTGGCATGCTGCCAGATTAGACTTCAAGGGCAAGTAGATAACTTAGGTGGCATCATAATATGTGAGGCAGCGTGGTGGAATCAGGCTTTGTCAATTTTTGGGCATGTAGAGTTATTGGTATCATCCAAGGAGTACTATACAGTACTCCTTGGTATCATCTTAAAGCTTGTTCACTTGTCTTTATTTGGATGAAAAAAATATCCATTTACCTTGAATTCTAGGCGAGATATTTGCGAAAGAAGGAGGTGGGGGTCACGTGTTTTCAGAGGTAAAATTACTGAGAAAATGGCAGTCAAAGATTAGTTATTTCCTTAGCTTAAGAGTCCGTGGTAACTGAAAATTTACATTTTTTGCGCCTTTAATCAACGTTTTCAGAAAAATCCACACAGAAATTAGTTCTTTAATAAGCATGAAAGGTGTTCAGCCAAAAAACAAAAATTTGATAAAAATTCACAAACCTGCGGAAAAATGAAAGTTTCTTCACTTTGATTATTTTGACGAGAGTCTGATTCCACCACGCTGCCTCACATATAGGCCAATGGTGCGGGTAGCCGTGGTTGTAGATTTCGGTAATTTCCAAGGCCTTTCATTCATCTGACTTGGTTCTGTCGGAGACAGACATTAAATTTGGAGGCCACACTTTTATCATTTATTAATAGCGTTATACTTAAATATTGATATTTGAATTTTAAAAGCATTTCAAACAAAATATTAGTCTTCTAAAAAGACTAGATTTAAAAGCTTGAGAACTATAACTTGACTTAATATATAAAATAAGTGAACAGGGATAAATTTATTTGAAAGTTGAAAACGAGAAGAATGAAAAGAGAGAGAAAGAGAGAGAGAGAGAGAGAGAGAGAGAGAGAGAGAGAGAGAGAGAGAGAGA
>NW_004798899.1:39278-41349 GCF_000002075.1 Aplysia californica | reverse complement strand
CACACACACACACAAACACACACACACACACACACACACACACAAAACGCACACAAACACACACACAAACACACATGCACTCGCACATACATACACATACACACAAACACACACATACACACACACATACACACACACACACACACACACACACACACACGCACGTTAGTTTCTCCTCTGGTCCGCTCTTCCTCTCTCCCAACAAACCCTAACCCGATGACCGGCCATCACCAATCACCAATGCTCATCGCACGTGCTAAACGATTCCTAGAGGGCACTTTGTTCAAAGCCAGGGATCAAAATTGAAGTTTTATTTTCATTTGTCAGCCGCCCCCATTCTTCCAGAGTCGAAGATGGACTGCAATAACCAAGATGCACGAGCAAGGGGAATTAATCTTGTTTTGTGCCGAGTGTTTTTCCTCCCTTGCCCGCCTTAATTGGCCTGGCGGCATTCAGCCCTGGTTGCTACCGTCACCACTCCGCTTTGAGCCATTAGCGGGCCGCGCGGAGACGTCAGGAATTTAATTGGATAAAAGTATTTTAAATGCATCACCGAGCGGTAATCGTCGGCCGGAGGTTTAGACGGAGCCGGAGCCACTTCCGCCACAAATCGGGAATCATGAATTATGCATTCTTTTCCCCAGATACTTGGGGCATGGGCGGACGGACGGACGGACGGACCTGTTCTTGGACGATGGCAGCGGCAGCGGCAGCAGTAGTAGCAGCAGTCTTATCAGCAGTAGCAGTGACAACAGCAGCAGTAGCAGTGACAACAGCAGCAGTAGTAGTAGCAGCAGTAGCAGCAGCAGTAGTAGCAGCAGTGTTAACAGCAGTAGCATTCAAAACAGCAGCAATAGCAGCAATAGCAGCAAAAGCAGCAGCAGTAGTAGCAGCAGCAGCAGTAGATCTAGCAGCAGTCTTAACAGCAGTAGCAGTCACAACAACAGCGGTAGCAATTGTAGCTCAGCAGCAGTAGCAGCGGCAGCGATGACCAATGCCTTTGTTGTTGTTGTTTACGATAGAGGATAAAACAGGAATGCTTGATATTTTATGACACCCATAATATACAATACCGCTAGTATAATTTAAGATCAGAGGAATTATAAATTAACGATGACTGCAGTGACGACGTTGACAATTACAACCCCGTCACGTGTGACGACGACGCACAGGAATAATTACAAAAGAACAAATAAATAAATAAATAAATAAATAAATATATAAATAAATAAAAGGAATAAATAAATTAAGTACTTAAAAAGGAAAGAAAGAAAGAAAGAAAGAAAGAAAGAAAGAAAGAAAGAAAGAAAGAAAGAAGTAAAAAAGCTGATCGCTAGCTGTTGGTCTGTTCTGTAAAGTGAAATTGTGTTGACAAGCAGGTCTGAATTTGTGGCCACTGCGTGACTGTGTATATGTCTGCTGTATACTTCCGTTCATATTCCCACTTGTTTTTCTTTTTTTGTTATTGTTGTTGCTTTTATGTATTTTTACTTCAGCACCCATCCCGATTTTGACTTGATTTTGAAGAATCCAACATTTAACTTATTCAGATCTAATCTAAATGGAACAGCCATTGAAACAAAAATGTTTTGTATATGCACTTAAGCCTATATTATAGTGAAACGGACAAAAAAGTTCAAAGATGAAGAGCTAAATCGGAAAACGAAAGTGTCATTTTTTTAAAAATGGTTGAAGTGAATAACAACAAGAAACAAAAAAAGTAAAACCTCAAACAAAGAAACAAACTACAACACAAAGAAAACAAAATAAAACAAAACACTACAATACAAAAAAACAATAACAACAGCAACAACAATAACAACAACAAAAAAAAAACCTTCCTCGCCTCTTCAATTAATCGCAAGATAGAGACGTGTCATCTTGAAAATAAGATTTGAGTTTTAGCAGTGTCAAAGGGAATCGGTTTACTACAACTGTCAGCATGTCATAATGAGATGGTGTCGGTCTTACCTAACCTAATCAATGTCAGGGAAAAGAGGCGGTGTGGCGGTTACACATGTAACGCCCTTGTAGGTATACACACACACACACACGCACACACACACACACA
>NW_004798899.1:21584-34084 GCF_000002075.1 Aplysia californica | reverse complement strand
CATACAGTGCAAGCAGCCATTTATCAACTCTAAAACACAAATACATGTATACTGAAAAGATCTTTCTCTGTCTATGGTCGGGTACCCATTCCCAAGTGGGTGAAGTGAGACATATATTCGTGTAAAGTGCCTTTCCCAAGGACACAAGGTCGGGCACGCGGCTCGAACCCTCGAACCCGTAATCTCATAATATTTTTTAACAAATTCTCTTGCGACGGAAATTGAACTCACATCTGCTGAATGCGAATAATAATAATAACAATAATAATAATAATAATAATAATAATAATAATAATAATAATAATAATAATAATAATAATAATGATAATAATTATATTTAAAAAAAAAAATATTTAAAAAGAAAATAATAATAATAATAAAATAATAGATAATAATAATAATAATAATAATAATGATGATGATGATGATGATGATGATGATGATGATGATGATGATGATGATGATGATGATGATGATGATGATGATGATGATGATGATGATGATGATGACGATGATGATGATGATGATGATAATAATAATAACAATAATAACAATATTAATGATAATAATGATGATGAGATGATGATGATGATGATAATAATAATAATAATAATAATAATAATAATAATAATAATAATAATAATAATAATAATAATAATAATAATAATAATAATAATAATAATAATAAGATAAGATAAAATAAGGTAAAATAAGATAATACTTTATTTCCCAGAGGGAAATTTTTCTTGGCTGTACAGGACCGTAAAAACACATGCGAGTATACATAAAACATTTTAATTATATATTACTCTCATTAAAATTCTATATGAAGAGAGGAGTAAAGCTGACAAAATGTACATATCACAGATGCATCATTCAACCACATGCAGTAATTTAATTACTAGACCTATGGAGTTATAAAGATACATACTCGAAAGAGCAATACACATAATATATTCTTTTACTGACAATAGCCTTATTGCAGATGGTAAAAACTTCTTTTATCTTTTATATCTTTCTTTCTTTGTTTTCAGAGGTACATATCTGCCGCTGCGTGATCTGACAATTTGCGTGGAAAGGGGGTGTGATCGGTCTTTATAATGCTTTTTATCTTTTTAATTCTTGTGGTGTTATAAATTTCATCAATTCTAGTAAAATCATATCCAGAGATCCTGCTGGCTTCCTTAATGGTTCTGTCAATTAATGTTTCTTAATCTTTCACCATGCAATTTCCAGCCCAGCAGCAAATACAAAATAATAGCACGCTTTCAATAATAGAATGGTATAAAAGGAACATAATAATGTTAATAATAATAATAATAATAATAATAATAATAATAATAATAATAATAATAATAATAATAATAATAATAATAATAATAATAATAATAATAATAATAATAATAATATCCTTTGGAAGGGATTCCAGTTCGGCAAATATAATATTTTTAAAAATCTATTTCATTTTACATCGCAAAGTCAACGCCATTAATTATGTTCTACTTTCTGAAAGACCTTTTCCGTTCCAAAACAAAGTATAAACTCCAATCAATTTTATCAACTGACCTTGCTTCATCAGCAAATCTAATTTCACTGAGAGCAATCATTGCTACTCTCCTTTCAAGATTATTTTGAGGGGTAAGTGTTTTACGGCGCTCGCAACTGCATAAGATCATATGAGTGCTCGGGACACATTAAACATCTTCAGTAGGTAGGAAATTTTGAGTTTTGACCAGATGGCGGCAGAAGCCTACCCTTACCTGTTTTAGGCCACCAAGAGATCGTTGTCGTTCGCAACCTGCATACGGGACCTCCGAGATTTTTCGCCCTTGCCTTGCCCGAGAAGGCTAGGTGTAGGCGTAGATCTTTCCTACCAGAAAATCAGGGGAGTGGCTGAAAGACAACAGTAAAAAGGAGCCAAGGAGTAGCAGTAGAAAAGCTGCAGAAAGAGTCAGGAGTCCAGAGGAGGGGACACATGAGATGAGGGGGTGGGGCAGAAAGTGGAGACGAAAGCAGACGACAGAACATTGCTAGAGAGCAGGAGAGGGGGTGAAAGAAGACCATTTTAAAGAAGAAAATTTTTCGGTGGCTACCCAGATTCGAACCCAGGACCTTTTAATGAGAGGCGAACACCTTAACCCCTAGGCCACGAGAGCCTCCTTTCAAGATCCTGAAGTGTACGAATGTTCCAGCGACCAATTTTCACCGATTTTCTATTTTTTAATTTTTTTGTTTTTGTTTCGATCGCATTGTGGCATTCCTACTAATCGTAGTAGGCTGCTCAGAAATCATGTATTGCACACTGTTGTCGTGGAGAACAACGAGAGCCACTGAAGTGGTTCACTGAAATCCTCTAACATGTGACCGTTAAGGCCGGTCCCAGAGTGGCTCTGTAGGTCTGACCTGTAGCTCGCCTGGCTCGCACCGTGCAAATGAAGTTATACATTATCGTGTGCTAAAGCAGCGTCGCTGTGTCGTCTGTTTTTTGTCAGCTGAGCCGCGCGATGCGTCAGACGTGCTATTTAACAGTGTTGTAAAAATGGCGGACAAGTGTCATCTCGCTTCGTGTTTATTTTCGACTGAAACTCTTCACAGATCATCAAAATCAACAAGAAATAAGTATTATTAGGTGCTTTACTATTAAATATTGATGTTAGCATCAACACTTGGCCTCAAAATCACCCAGAAATGCACTTTATCATATTTTGAAACTTCGAATCGAGAGGTTGACCTAGTTTCGACTGTTGTCGTAGGCCTAGGCCTAGGCCTAGATCTAGGTGTGCTTCTCTAGATTCTAGATCTAGATCTAGAGCTAGCCTTGCATTACCAATGTAAACTATCGCCGCGCGCAGCTGCAAGTGTGTTTGTGTGTGTGTGTGTGGGGGGGGGGGGAGCTGCACTTGGCACATGACGTAAAAAAGAGTTGTCCCGTCTTGGTACAATTGGTCTTGGATTACACAGTACCTAAATATAGCAAGGCAAACCTGTCAGTTGCACACCTACACACATCAACACACAGAACGGCTGTGCTGAGACGCAGCGAGTATGCCTTGCGCTCGCTGAGACACAAGCGCCAACCCACAGTGCGGCTGTGCTGACACGCACACGGTGTGCGCCAGGCGAGCTACAGGTCAGACCTACAGAGCCTCTCTGGGATCGGCCTAGGTCTCAGTGAGCCCCACCCGCTAATACCTGCAAGGTATGGCCAAAGACCGAGTATACGGTAGTGGAGTATCTTTGGTATGGGCCCCTTGACGTCATGCTGGAACACCAGGTCATGTAACAGGTTGTACTGATTTACATGTTACCAGTGGCAGGGAGAAAGATAAGATAATATATATATATATCCACATAGAGAAATTTACTGTGACATGGTGAATACACATGCACGGGCAAACATTCGTTACTACATGCGCGCGCGCGCGCACACACACACATACACACACACACACACACACACACACACACACACACACACACACTCACACACACAAACACACGACTACAGAACAATGTGATGTTCGCTCACCTGACAATAGCTGGTTTTGATCACGGTATGTATGATTTTTTTAAAACATGTTAGTTTTTGCTGTTTAAAAAATCGTTTACAGAATGATGCCTGATATTCCCAATTTAATGGGTGTATGGTGTCAACAATACTCTTCTTTGCTGCTTTCGCAATACAGATTTTGTAATTTTCAGCAAAAGATTGGAGTGAACTAAAAAATAGCTTTTGCTACTCTCCGTATAACTTTCTCCAAAAGTAATAGCTCTTGTTTAGAGATATTACCGCCATAATATGAACTTCCGGAAGTAATCAAGCTTTTAAATTTTGTCGTGTAGAAACAAAATTTCTATCAAAATTAAATCTCTTTCGAACGACTTCAATTTTCTTTAAAGGTGTAGCTTCTGATTGTTAGAATGTTTGGTTTAAAAAAAAAATGTAATAGGCCCACTATTTAACCGTTCTTTCAATGGCCCTGGATGAGAAAGGAACCTCCTAGAGAGATTTTAACGTCCCTCTAGGGACTCACACAATAGACTGATTTCGTGATCCTAAAGATCTGGGTGGAACATACGTTTGAATGAGGTTACTTAAATACGACGGGACTTAATTATACTTAACAAATTTACGGTGAAGTACAGCAACCTTGTAAGTAATTCTAGTTGTTGTTGGTAGCTGATTATGGAGCTGGTGGTTTTTTCCCCCAATAACAGTCGTTGGCCTATTTTATCGACTCGTCAGCCGATCCTGTGTTGGCACGGACGTTATGATCGGCATTAAAATCTGGTAGATCATATACAACACCACAATCTTTTAATTAATTATTGTTTTTTATACGGAGCCTTTCCATTATGTTTAGAGTTACATCCTTTTCACCAAGAAAACTTTATTTAACAAATGAGTGTTTTATATACTGTGATGTGGGCCTATGGCCACAAACACTGAATAAACTTATTTACTTACTAGAGCTACTCAGACTTTCATAGTTCATTGCTTTTGGTTACACTCTTCTGTCTGAATAGAGGCACAAATTCTTGTTAAGTAACGTCAATTTTTTTGTTATTAAAACTGAGCTTCTCAAAAGTAACAATATAGCTATAATTCATCACTTCAGACCAAAAGAAGTTACTTTTTCTAAAAGAAAAGTAAACATTTTACTCTTTAGAATAAGTTATGTGGACATTTATCCCCCTAAAATTGAATTCTGGTGCCTCTTGGTGCACTTTTTGCTAGAAGAACACACAAAAAGGTCATGAGAATTCAAGGTCCAAATCAGTCCACTTAAAAAAACAACCCTTAACCATATAATATTTTATGCTCATAATGTAGCTCATTGAATCTACTTTCAGAAAATGTAAAGGACTTTAATGAGGGTCTGGGGGGGGGGGGAGGAGGTCATTTTATCAAAAAATGTGGGCAACAGTTTGATCTACAATGACATTGTACCAAAAAAGTAACTGTTTATTATCTGAGACCATAAGAGTACACATTTTCTGAAAATAGAATGGATCGACTACACTACTAAGCAAATCAGGTAGACTTCTAGACTAAAACAACATTTGTTGTTTGACATTTTTGAATACTAATTTCTAAAATTTACAAAGATCAAGGTCAAGGTCATTTCAAAATGCTCAAAAATAAACAGAGTGCTCGTAATGCGGCTCATTCAATTATATTCTTCTAAAAAAAATTGTTTTGTTATGTGCGTTTCTTGTTACCCCCAAGAATTGTTTTAGGCCTTTTCTGGGCTGTACAAGAAAATTATAGTCAAAACCCACCTGGCAGCATAGGAAACTGACAACTCGGGAGTTAACATAGGGCTGATATGTTCGTTCTTCCTCTTTTTAGACACAATTCTTGCAGCTTGGTCTTGAAAGTGCTGTAGTTTCAAGTTAGTGATGCTCGGGAAGTTTGCAAAGAGAGGGTTGCTGTTAAGAATGCGAGAAAACATCAACGATAGTTGGAGTTTTCACTGAGCATTCACAAATGCATACAACTTCCAAATTCTACACAGCTCAGAATAGAGCGCTCAGCATCAAATGAGAAATACAGAGTTTTATTGATAATCCCCCCCCCCCCCCCCCCCCCGCCAAGAATTTTCACGTTGTGAATGTATATTATATATACCGACAACTGACCAAATTTAAACACGCAGCATTTCCAATTATGGATCAATGACACTCAGCAAAGCTTTACGTTGTTAATTTATTTTTCATCCGATTTAGATATCGCTGAAGAGTAAATTTCGACTCATTTGCAGTTTGTGATTTATAAAAAGCTCTAAATGGGTCAAACAACTTTTAAGCCGTTCAGATGGGGGCCTTTTACATTGTGAGATCACATGGGTGAGTAATATTCAGAAAAATGGCCTGGCTGACTTGATAATATGTTGTTAGAATAAAGAACATCATTTTATTGAAATGCTTTGCTGTGTGTTGCACACATAATTGTAAGATATCATGGTGAAATCAGGAGCTCACCAAAATAATGCAATCGAAGAAAACGGCATTTTTCTTCCCGTTTATCAATTTTTATCGAATTTTCATATTTTGGCTCAAGACCTTTAATTAATGTCCATGAAAAAACATATTGCTCTGTGGATTTTACTGAAAAACGTTGCCGCTTTCAAGGACTCTCAAGCTTTGGAAGTTTCCAGGTTTCAGCGGCCATTGTCTTACTAATTTTCCTCCGAAACCACGTGACCTCTACCTCCTTCATTCCGAAATATCAGGACTTCTATTGAAGATAGATGGGTAACATTTTTTTTTTTTAAAGCAAAACTAATTTACAGGCTGTAAGGTGACTCTATTTGCCCAAAAACTGATGAACGCCTGATTCCAACGCCTCCTGAATCATATATGCCTAACATTAACACTGCCGACCGCCAGTGTTCTTGGCCTTCTCGAATCAGGAATGCTACATAAGAGAATTTGCCAGAAGCATCAACTGCAGGGCTAACACACTTTCAGTTTAAGCAGAACGGGAAAACCCACTGGCAATGTTGTTGATAGAGAACGAAGAGGCCAACCTCGCGTAATCACCCACTGACAGCACCGGCATAATTTTATAATATTATCGAAGTGGCTAGCCGTACTTAAGCCTTCTTAGATCTAGGTTTGGTCCTATCGACTCAAACCTGTTGAGTACACAGGTCTCATCTGGTCTAGATCTAGTAAATTATTCAGGTTTTAAAATACATGCACGTCAGTAAGGCACCTTTTGGTTTTGTTTGAAATACAAATACTTTTGGCATTGCAAACTGAAAAATTATTTTTACAATTCAGCCATCAATAATAAGTACGGCTAGCCTAGCCGTCTAGCCGTATCTTAGGCCCTATTAACATTAGAAAACAGGTCTCGTTAGTAATTATTCAGGTTTAAAATACATGCACTGACATTAAGGCACCTGGTTTTGTCTAAAATACAAATACTTTAGGTAGAATCAACTGCAAACTAAAAATGTATGTACAATTCAGTAGGCCTATTTTTAATTATTAATTTTTATATATTTTTTTTTTTTGGGGGGGGGGGGGGGGGGGGTCGGTGTAGCCATCATATTAAAAATAAGTACGGCTAGCCCAGCTGTCTAGCCTCTTCCTAATATTATTTTATCTCATTTCCGGAACTGACTCCAAAAAAAAAGCTTCTCTGCAACAGCAGCACACGAGGTGTTGTACGGGGAATTCTCCTGAAACTCAAATTAGGATATACACGTTACTGCAAATACCATAAATAGCTAAGCTGGTGGTAAATAGGTTGCCAAACCTGGACTAGGCGGAAAATATTTAAAAAACGATATGCTGGAACATTGAAAGGCTTTTTGGGGTAAAAATCCGCTTATTCTAGGTAGGTATGAAACGTAACATTCCCCAGAGACTACTATAAATTTTTGGATTTCTCGAAGAATTGTATGCATCTCCTTTTTGTAGTTAAGGGTAAATACTGACCTTAATTTAAGTACGATTTTCAGAGTAACAATAAGAAAAGGGATGCGTTTAGATTCATCCTAAACAAGAATTGTTGGTTTTCATGATGTTTGCTATCTCAAAAAGATCTGGGTTGTCGACGAGCTGAAAGACATATTACAGGAGGCGTCGGTGGCATAGTGGTTTGGCTCTCAGACTCACAACCGTAAGGTCGTGGATTCGAATCCCGCCAGGGACCCGACATTTTGTACTTTGGGAAAGGCACTTTACTCGAATTTTCCTCACTCCACCCAGGTGAGAATGGGGCTGCTTGCACTGTATGCTTCCCTGGAAGCTGAGAATGTTTCTGAATGTTCTATGGTCTGCCGGTGAAATAATATAATGTAAAGCGCATAGCGCTGAGTAATGCGTTATACAAATGCTATTTATTATTTATTATCATGAAGCGCAAGGGATTGAATTAGGTGACCAAGAACGTTGTAGCAAGATACCAGTGTTGACGTTTTCGTGTGCAATGGACGAATCATTAGCGGAAAGAGACAGGCTCAGAAAGAAGAAACTAAAGCAGCTCTTGAAGAACCCCTTCAAGCGCTGAATGAGAAATAAATGCCTGAAACCGGAATCACTCTGAGCAGAAGCCTTTTCTTCACGAATTGCCCAAAACATGTAAAGAAAAAGGACCACACTGAATTAAATATGAGTTTGTGTAAGATATGCAAAAACTTCAAACTGCCATAAAAGAGCCCGACAAAATTCAACAGCCCATTCAGGACAAGCAATGCCATGGTAACGATCTTGTGTCGTTAGACAGAAACAGGTTTTCGTCAGAAAGTTTACACGTGCGAGCATGCAAGAATCAAGGAAACCTGAAATCAAATGTGTTTGATGGAAATCAACAGACAGAATAAGTTAAATATAGACAGTGGCTGAGCAAAGAGACTGATAGGGGTGTAAAAATAAAGATGTTGCACAAGCGTCATCCTTGCTGAGTGCAGTTGGAATTTGAAAAGCAGCTAGTTAACATTCTGTCATATTTGTTTCATGCTCTTTGGCAAAATTGCATGTTCCTAAAATCATAAAGAATTGTTAAGGAAGTAGAGGTCTTTACTAAGATTACTTTTGCAGTTAATTAGGTGCTCCACGCAAGATGAAATTCAATCTTCCTATTGGAGCTACGAGCAAGGAACTATTCATTCAGTGGTTCATTACTACAAGTATAACAAATGGGATGCTACAAGACTCACACAGTAGTTGTGGTCTCAAATGACCCTAAAAATGATCACTTTGTCATGGAAACATTTTGAGAAGTGAACATCATCATAAATCCACAAGAAATCACTGTGAAGAATGCTAGAAAGATAAAATACTGTTAGCTGCCATGTATACGGATGTGTTTTGACGATGTTAGTAGCGATAACGGAGGAGGCGTGAATACGTTTTTGATATTCTGCTGCAGTCGCTTCTGGGTTTTTTTGTAGTCACTGCTACTGCTGCTGCTTTTACTACAGGAAAAACTAATTTCAGCCCAGTTTGGATTTCATGTTTCACTTTCTAACTTCCACAGGATTTTCCCCCGTAAATTTTAAGTCTCTATAATATGATCAATGAGCCAGTAAGTTGATGTCTTTTTTTTCTAAAAACATTCAAGGTAATCGCTATTACAAAGGTCAATAGGATTTCGCGTTGCCACGATGACGTTTGCCCCTCTCTCCCGTTTAACTCTGATCTCGAGGCGCCTGTTTGTTGAATCTATGCAGAACATGCATTCGTTCGAAAAAAGAACCAAAGACAAGTCTCTCAGACGCCGGTTGACATGGTATGGAGCCCAGCTGAGATGCTCACGGCGATGGTGCGCAGAAAGGACTAGACCAGAGTAAGGTCTATGGTGTTTACGGCCTACCTAACCCAATCATCGGTTCACAGAGTGTCGACATATATGGCTCTTCAGTGGGTATTCCTTATCAAATCTGGCTCTCCAAATTGCTCTTTCAGAAGGTGCACTAGCTCTAGACCTGGATTTAACTCCTTATCCACGCAATAACAGGTTTGAACTTGAAGCTTCTTTTTCGGACTTGAATTCAGCGTATTTTCTAACGATACACCCTTTTCTGGTTTACTTCAAGACATGGTTGACACAGCGGCGCTCATTTTACCAATTCAAATTTGAGCTAATGTTATAGCTTCCAGGCAGTTGATCAAGCATAATTTCTATCAAATTTGGTACGGATCCGAGTGAAATTGAAGAAGTTATCAATTGTTTTCTCGCGGTCATGGAGTCTGGGACAGTGGGTATATGCAAAAAGTAAATAGAAATCTAAAATATGCTGTACCCAAAGAATCATCGCCACTGTTGGTTCTGATCTCTTTTCATTTCTCCTGCAACACCATCAGTGTATAGTCACAAACAAAGTAATGACCTACGTTAACACTCCGCGGTTGTCCCTTACAATTACAGGCACAGTATGTGCGTCACTAAGTGTGTCACGACGTGATGGAATCAGGCGTTCGTCAATTTTAGTAAAATCCACACAAAAGTTGTATTTCAGTGGACATAAAAGGTGTTGAATAAAAAAAATTGAAATATTCATAAAAATTGCATTATTATGACGAGCGCTTGATTTCATCATGATGCAACACAAATGAATAACTTGACTTTTTCTTTACCTTAATGAACAGCTTGTTGTTGACACCATGTCTCCATGGCAAAAAAGGTGTTCAAGGGAAATATATATTACCCTTTACCGGTGCGACCGAACTAAAACTGTGCCTTACTCGCTTCCAACCGTGCTGGATCTGCGACATATATGAGTCCCTGCCGGTCAATATCAGTCATATGAAGGAGATTTCAAAACTGAGTTAACATTATTTTAAAAAAAACTATCACATTTTCTCTGCAATTTAAAACAAGAAAGAAGTAAAATATGAACATATTTTACGAAAATACAGTACTTTTAATTGTGCGAGGTGAGGAAACACGAAAAGGAAAAAATGGTTTCCGAAGTTGAGCAACATGTTTCCATAGCATCGGGGTCTTAGAATTGAGATAGAGTCTTGAAATTTACCAGTTGTCTTGGCTCTGCCACTACAATGTAACAGACGGAAGTAAAAAACTATTCATTCCCAAAGAAAAAACTTATGAACAAAACACAATTTTCACGAGAATGGACTTCACGTCAAATGCAAAAAAATATTAGCATTATACTAGGTACCAGATACTAAATTTTCAAAGTAGTTGTATGTCAAATTCATTGTTTCATTATCTGCCTTTATTTCATTAAAAAACACCAAGTGTTGTCTCGATCGGCGTCGCACCAGTCCTCACGGCGAGCGAGTCGGCTCAATACTGTAGTATACTGAGTGCTCCCCGGAATTTCACAGAAGGATTCATGCTAAATAATTCTTAGCCGATCACTTTATTCTAATAGAAAAATAATTGATTTTTCGATTGATCCCCCTTTTAGCCTGTATTTTACATAATTCGTGTTAAAATGATCTTTGAAACCTTAGAGGCTCTTTTTCAAGGTTTTCTATCCAAACGCCAAAGGCCAAAAATAATAACCACGGGGAACCACGCTAAAATATGTATAGTTCTCCGCCTATGAAAAGACTGTATTTGATCATCAATATTTCTGCAAAGCATTCGGATGCATGGGTGTCAATTTTGAAGCGGCCGACCTCGCATTCCGACCACGAGGGGGTTCCCTATCCACGGCAATTCTCTAGCTCCAAATAATCGGATATACAAACAACTTACACTATTGTAATGAAGGAAGTCTGAACTTTTTCAAAGTGTTCAGCATTTTGGTGTTTTATAGCAACAGGGCAAAGAAACAGAGATCTGAATTACCCCCATTTTACCGATTCGGAAGGCCGCGAGTTGGCTTACGTGCCGTGTTTACGCTGCCTAATTATACGTTTGCAATCACTATAAACACACGAGAGAACACACACACACACACACACACACACACACACACACACACACACACACACAAACAAACACACACACACATACACACATATAAACACACCAACACACATAACACACAAGCACATACACCGACTCGGTGACCTCTTGCTACGGAGTCCACTTTGAGAGATCTAGAGGAAAGTTAATTAATCTTTTAAAAGCTCTAAAACACAATAAAAACGAATTTTTTAAAGTCAACCCAGGCATAAAACTGAAAGATCAAAAGACGATAACAGCTGGCAGGGCACGCCCACACAGTCAGCTGTTTACGTAAACAGGCTTGCAGTGAGCTAGAAGTTACTGTTTTTACTCCATCTTACCAATCAGAGTTGTTAACATTTCTGACCATT
Organism: Aplysia californica; assembly: GCF_000002075.1. Lineage (NCBI taxonomy): Eukaryota > Metazoa > Mollusca > Gastropoda > Aplysiida > Aplysiidae > Aplysia > Aplysia californica. The sequence goes on along the minus strand of NW_004798899.1, from coordinate 22,333 downwards.
CATGTTCGAAAAGGGGTCAAAATCTAAAAACAGTTGCGAATGAAGAACGTTGAAGCAAAGATACTCCACTAGTGGAGAATCTTTGGTTGAAGCAAAGGTGGCCATGAGGTAACTGTTCTAAAAATAATCTCACAGCTACACACTAGCAAGGTTCAAATTCCTTTATCTCGCCACCCAAGCTCACAACAAACCACACACACACACACACACACACACACACACACACACACGTACACCTACCACCCACCAGCACCCCCAAAAACGTGTCCATTGCCACCAGCAATCCGACTCACCCAGAGCCGGTCCTCTTTCCACAAACTCACCAACTCAAACACGGCTCCTCTGTCATCAGACGCACGTGCGCGCCACACAGTTGGGCCAATCAGCGGCCGGGCACGCGCACACGTGACCCAGTCCAGGTCTGGCTGGTGGCGGGAACACAGACACAGGGAGTGGGGAGCCAGGTCTGGGCTGGGCACATGGGAAAACGCTTTTGTCCATTTTTTCAGTTGTTGATTTATGAGTCTGTGGGGTGTATTGTCCGGTCTCATCGTTGTCGTTGTCGTCGTCATCATCATCGCCATCGCCATCAGCATTATCATCATCATCATCATCATCATCATCATCATCATCATCATCATCGTCATCATTATCATCATCAGCATCACCAGCATCATCAGCATCATCAGCATCAGCATCATCATCATCATCATCATCATCATCAGCAGCAGCAGCAGCAGCAGCAGCAG
>NW_004798899.1:17599-21484 GCF_000002075.1 Aplysia californica | reverse complement strand
CACACACACACACACACACACACACACACACACACACACACACACACACACCTCCAAAATAAATCAAAATAAAACATTTATAGTTGATTTTAGTTTTTTATTTTTATCTTAAATGAAGCAGAAGACATCAAACTTTCAATAGAATCGAGATCTAGATCCAAACAATTTAAAAAAAAAAAAAATTGAAAGTCACTTTTTTGCCTCTCGAGCCTCATAGCTGATAATACTATAGCACACTGCGTCTTACGGCTGATATTGAGCGGGGGAGACAGATATATTATAATATAATCAACATTTCATGCGTGTGATCTCAGAATGATTCACTAGAAATTTATATAATGTAATACCTCTGCTATTTCTAAGATCGTTGAAAGTTTTTTTTTTTTTTTTTTTTGTCCCGGAGGTACGATAATAGCTTCACATCAGGAATCAGAGAACACTGCAGAGACTAGCGTAGAATTCATTGTTCCAAAACTCCCACCTTAAAAAATAACCCCGCAAAAATCAAACTAAAAAAGCAAACAACATGAAAAAAACAAATATAAAAAGACACACTTGGTTAAACCGAATAGAGCAAAACCAGGATGTCGACAACGTTCAGAAAAAAAAATTGAAAACTGAAACAAAAAACACCCAGAAAAAAGCAACACGAAAAATCATTCTGGAAATATGGATATAGCAACAGCCTGTGGGTCTAAACCCCCTGGGGGTTGGGGGGGGGGGTTAAAAATAATGTTCCTTCGATACTATTGCGACAAACTGGTATGCGTTCAATGTTGCCAATAAAACTGCAGACATTTTTCGCACTGTCAATTTACAGAATGTATTTTTGTGCACTTTTTCCTCTCTGGGCTGCAGAAACATTCCGTAATCAGCGAACTTAGTCACTGAAGCCCTATAAAGTCAGAACAGAGCGCTCTCGTGGTCGAGAGTTTAGGGTGCTCGCGTCTCATTTAATTGGTCCCGGGTTCGAATCTGGTACGCAACGGAAATTTTTTTCTCCAAAGTTGTATCATTTCACCTCCTTTCTTGCTCTGTAGCATGCTAGCAATGTTTTCTTATCTACTTTCGTCTCCACTTTCTGCCCCCACCCCCTCATCTCCTTTGCCCCCTCCTCTGGGCTCCTGACTCTTTCTGCAGTCATTTTACTGTTACTCTTTGGCTCATTCTTACTGCTGTCTTTTGCTACATCCCTAATCAAATGGTAGATAAGATCTATCACCTAGCCTTGTCGGATAAGGGCGACAAATCTCAGCAGTCCCGTGTGCGAGTTGCGAGGCCCAAAATCGATAAGAGTAGACTTCGGCCGCCACCCGGCAAAATTCAAAATTTCCCACAAACTGAAAATGTTTAATGTGTCCTGCGCGCTCATTAGGCCGTATGCAGTCTTTGCGAGCGCTGTAAAACAACTACCAAAAAAACAAAAAACAAAACAAAAAAACCCAAACAAATTGAAAAGAAAAATCACAACAGTTTAAACTTACAATGTGGATTCCCCCCCCCCCCCCCAGCTCAGTTAATCTTGATCAACCATTAAAAAAAATTTAGAACGAATTCCCGGGACTTACTCAGTTTCACCCTCAAACATCATTCGATATAGTTTTACTTAAAACACTCTGCAAAATTCCGACACTTCTGACTCATCAAGCTGCTATGTTTCATCCAAACTCCAACTTTACAGTGCTCCTCTGCTTTCAAACCGTGCACAAACACATCTTTCATGTCTCATCCTCCCTGCTTGTTCTTTCGGCAACATGTACCTGACAGCAGACTCTTACACGCCTCGTCTTGGCCGTATTACACACATACACACACACACACACACACACACACACACACACACACACACACAAACACACACCTACATCGATAACAACAACAGCAACAACAACAACAACACACACACACACACACACACACACACACACACACACACACACACACACACACCCACACCCACACACCCACACACAATGTAAGTGTGTCACGCCTCTTTCAACTGTGCATGTTTGTCAATGAGGCAGGACTAATTTAACGGCTATTTCCAACGGTACGGAGCCAATAAATTAAATATCCAAAGAGTCAGAAAATTCCTTAAATAGCTCATGCAGAAGAACACCCTATTGGACGCCGAGCCCCATTGTAGGCCAGCATGATACCATCTGAGTGGTATGTTCTCTCCTTATTGACACTCAGTAGAACTGTAGCCACTTTTCAAAAACCAAGGTTTAAGGGCTACACATGACATGAATCTTTGATATAGTCCTATTCTGAACCATCATTGTGACCACAATCAATTCGTCATCTGGACCTCAGTTTTTGCCCGAATAATTGCCGTGGAGTGGCTTTAGACTAATCTCCCCCCCTTTTTTTAGTTGGAGCCTGGATTTTTACCGTTCCCCAAGTATCCCTTTAACGGTTTTCTTGAAGTGATAGGTCACGATCTCTGAATAACAAGGTTCTAACTGGGTATTCTGAGTTTTTTTGGGGTGTCTATAGCCTCCAAATGTACATATTCTACATCATCTGAAAAGGTTAGAACTCCTACTTCCTCGTTTTCTGAAATTAAACACCATGTTAATTCTGTTCTTTCTTCTTTTCTGGGTGTGAAAACCTTGAACGCAATTACATATCACAAAAGGGAGTTCAACTGACATAGAACATTGCGAACTCCGTGTCGCTGGTTAGACTTCTCGGCGGAACGTTCTTGAGCGGGTAAAAGTCTAGTCTACTCCAGCCTTCCATTCGGAACTTACTTAACCTTTTATGCACATCCGGGGTGTTCATTCTATATAGGTCCAACACAAGGGTAGCTGTGATTGCATACGCTACAAAAACAACAGAAACAAAAATGATTAAATTTTAAACAACAACAAAGCCATAACGTTTTACATACACACCAGCGCGCTCTCTGGCAACAAGATCTTTACCCTTGTAAGTTGTTTTAGGGGGACTTTTCCATCTACCCGCTTGGTTTTGTCTCATCGGAGATGCATGCTAGATTTGGATTTCCCTCTAATGAGCTTATATTGGTAAGAAAAGAAAAAGGGGCGTTAAACTCTTATTATGCCGCCATACCTTCGTAGGAAAATAACGTTGGCTATAGGTGCAGAAAGTACTTTGAAGCTTTTCGCTGTCTTCATTTTCATCTTGCCCTTTTTTTTAGAAACAATGCGGTATATAAAAGTATACTTGAGCTCTCATGTGTTACTTAATTTGCCTCCTGCACATAACATTTGGGATCTTGACTCTCTGTGAGGCAACAAGTTGGCCTCCGTGACGTCATTCGAGAAAAACAACAACCGCTTTTGACTTATCTTAATAATTAAAGGGGGAGGGGGGGGGGGACACCTGAAGGCTATCTCGCTTATTAATGGACCAAATTTTACCATATTTCGCACATATAAAAAGCATTGTTAGGAGTCGGGGGGGGGTGTTATAGTAGAGTTTTATCGGATGGCCCGAGGCAGATGCAAAGTTCTTTGATGTAAAAGCAAAGTAGACTCCGAAGTTCAAAGGTCAGACGGCTTATTTCAAAACTGCAAGGTTTCTCGTGTTCCATTTTTATTACTCTGTGGGCATTGATTTCGTGATAAAGTCTACATTACAACGCAACATAAATGGAACAGTAGTATTGACTATCTTAACTCAGGAATTTGTGTTCCTTCGCTTATGTTCGCCTTTTCTAGACACGCGCATATCGAAGCCTATTGGTATCTAATGACCACGCCCCCTTGTCAGCGAGCTGGACCAATGGAATAGTCTAATGTCACCCGGCATACGGATCTTCTCTGGTTGCACGAGGTATCATTCAAGGGTGAGTAGATTTAGAGCTCTATCTATCTATCTATCTATCTATCTATCTATCTATCTATCTATCTATCT
>NW_004798899.1:13750-17364 GCF_000002075.1 Aplysia californica | reverse complement strand
GGGGGGAGAAAAAGAAAGAACGTTGTTATTTAACATTCATATACGCCCCGGACAACACAGTTTAGACCATAAGGGAGGCACGCTGCTACCTAGACTGCGTTTGGTGTGACGTAGTACGAAGAAGGAGATTCAACAGAATATCTTCCCTACAAGAGAATCGAACTCGTGTCTTTTGCATGCAATACAAACAGCCAGTACAATTATGCCACATGCTCCCGAAAAGAGAGAGAAAGAGAGAGAGAGAGAGAGAGAGAGAGAGAGAGAGAGAGAGAGAGAGAGAGAGAGAGAGAGAGAGAGAAAGGCTGCAGAAAGAGTCAGTAGCCCAGTGGAGCGGCAAAGGAGGTGAGAGGGTTGGGGAAGAAAGTGGAGACGAAAGCAGATGACAGAATGTTGTAAGAGAGAAGGAAAGAAGATGAAATGAGACAATTTTAGAGAAGAAAATTTTTCGGTCGCTACCCGGATTCGAACCCGTGACCTTTGAATGAAAGACGAGCACCTTAACCTGTAGGCCACGAGAGCCCCCTTTGTTGGTTCGAAAGTCTGAAAGTCAGTTACAAATATTGGTCAAAAATATGTAGTGCAACTTATCCTCAAATATATCTTTAACGGGTGAATCAGTGTCACACATACTTTCCAGAGCATTTTGTATCAATTTGTCTTAACTTAATTATATTTTTCCACAACAAATGAAGCTAGATGAAAAAAAACTTTTCTTCATAAATTTATATGAAATACCATAAAATCTCCGCCTTGTGGAAAATGGAATTGTTCACAGCCCTTTCCGCTTGTCACACACATTTTGTATTCGCCTATCGCCTACGTCAGAGCTAAACAATGACATTTTTTAATGGGAAAACTTGTTATAGAATTATGTTTTGATGTGAACCATAGATGTACACTATAGTTTAAACGGGGGTAACTATGATGTGAACACATCTTTTGCACTGAAGGTTCTCAAAACATGCGTTCAACTAAGATAGATCTAGTGTCACGATTAGAACAAAAAATGACGGACTTGCTTTTAAAAGCACTGTTGCTCCAGCTGTAAACCTTTTACGATCTGTAAAAACCACCCTCTTGGATTTTACAAATATATTTATTAAGGAATTTTCTACAAAACATATAACAGGTGTTTACAAAAATAATGATCTGTTAAGACAAATTGATACAAGTCATTGAGCAAAACTGGAGAGTCTATGCTCTATAGGTTAGGAAATTTTTGACAATAAGTTGCCCCACGAACTTTTCACCGCGATATAATAAGGCTGCATGCATAATAATATTGCCTACAAGTCTTTTTACGGGAAAAATAGAATTGCGGTATACTACGGAACAAAATGCCTCGTCTAGCTCACCCCTCCCCCAAACGAAACAAAAACAAAAACAAAATCCAAACCAAACCAAACCAAACCAAACAAACCAAAGCAAAACAAAGCAAAACAAAGCAAAACAAAGCAAAACAAGGCAAAACAAGATAAAACAAAACAAAATAAAACAAGATAACACACAAAACCCGACAAACTAAGGCATCACAATGTACCAAAAGAATTACGAAGAAAATACAAAGGAAAAAAAAAGAGAGAAACATTAAAGAAGACGTGTCAAGACCTCCATTATTGACCAAGAAGACATGTCAAGACCTCCATTATTGACCAAGAAGACATGTCAAGACCTCCATTATTGACCAAGAAGACGTGAATGGATTTTTTATACACATCTTATATTGAGTATAGTATTGCAAATGAATATAATTATAGAGGTCAACGTTGGAAGAAATGCTGAAAAATGTTATACATCAAGTATTTCTCTGTCCAAGAATGTATGTTATTGATTCCTCGTTATTTTCGTTGAATAAATGTTAAAAGAACTTGGTTGCAAATATTACAACCTGCTTCTTCCAATGCTAAAGAGTCACAAAGAAGTAGGTCTATGAAATCGCTTGGTGAGAGCCTAACTCCCCTCGTAAGCATACCATGATTAAATCGTGTTTCAGTTTTCCCCAAGTCAAATTAATTCACATAACAGACCACACGCACTTATTTATCAAAACGTTAATCGTACTCATCAAATCGTTGGAATGGGCAGATTGGACAGTATCTCTCTCAAAGATTTGCTTTTGTTGTGTGGGTGTGCCCGCCCCCCCTTTGGTATGTATGTATGTGTGTGTGTGTGTGTCTGGGGGGGGGGGGGAGAAAAGGAGTGGGAGAGGGGAGGCAGAAAGGTGCTGTAGGTGACAAAAAACTCCCAGCAATTTTTTGTACCTTGCTGGGTGGAAATGGGAATGTAGGGGATATGGTAGCCTGGAGTGAGATAATGCTTGACTGATGCAACATCTGTTTTATCTTTATGACTTCTCTCCATACTTCTCATTTGTATGATATGGTGTGATATGACGAATCAGTCGTAAATCATCTATTTCATAAGCTCAGTCAAATAGTGATCTGCATTTTGACAATAACCGCTCATAAAATGTTGGAAATAAAACCAAACAACTCGCTAACCGTGATAAAGTTTTTTGGGGCTTCCCTTCTGAAATGACTCTGCTGGGGTTTTATGCCGTGTTTATTAGATGATCGGTTCGTTTTCTGGCGGCTTCGTGCACCCTATAAATAGACCCCTGCCTCAAACCGATTGCCCTACTCGCGGCCTTGGAAAGCTAACATGTTTGTTATTGGAGGTCATCATCAGTTTCGTTCGGTGAGTGCCACAATGGTAGCTTTTCTCCCTCTATGAAGGAAATTCTGGCTAGCCCCGACGACCAAACGGAACCGAACCGAACAGGATCGATCTTACCAATGGGCACCGGGTATTAGCAAGTCTTATCATAAGGGCGGCGAGCAGAACCATTGACTCGTACTTGTTTTAGTTTTAGTAAGAGTTTTACGGCACTTGCAACACAATAAGGTCATAAAAGTGCCGAAGATTAGAGGTGTTGCAAGAGAGTAACAAACACAAAAAAAGAAGAAAAAGACGATAGCAGATTTTTGATAGGAGAGAAGAAAAAGCAAACCACACCAGAGCTCCCGCCAACCACCCACAGACTCGGACTTGAAGTCAGGTACATACAGCTGGTTGGAGGTATAACAGACAAAAGGTGTCCACACGTCAGAGGTGTTCGTATGATGACGAAAGCAAACAGAAATGAGAGGAGAAATCCATCGCGACCCGCTTTCACCGCGCGAGAAGAGTTGTTGGAAGGTCTTGGTATTATTACAGTCTCCGTCTGACAATGGTCGAAGCCTGCCGGCAACGGATGGCCGTTGTTGTTGTATTGAATACAATCATTAACCCCCGGCGATTGTCCAACAACATCGCCACCCGCTGAAAAGCGACGGTTGCTGGTCGAGACAAAGGACTCCTGTCCTGCCGTGTGGCGCGCACAAGGTAGTTCGGACGATGGTCATCGCCCATGCACGAGGCGAGGTGTGAAATAAATATGCTGGTGATATCTGGATTATTATCATAACGGTCCTGCTGTTTTTGAATGTGATGTAATGTCAGGTTTCCAAATCGTCCGTTGGCGTTAGCGTCGAAAAGAAACAAAACAGGGTGTGTGTGTGTGTGTGTGTGTGTGTGTGTGTGTGTGTGTGTGTGTGTGTGTGTGTGTGTGTTAT
>NW_004798899.1:9183-10582 GCF_000002075.1 Aplysia californica | reverse complement strand
GGGGAGTAACTCCTCATAATTTCGAGGCTGCTGTGAGTGCTTGTTTTTCCCCCGTCTTTTTACCGTTCTAAAATCAGTTCATTGTATGATTTCCTGGCCACGAAAAGCTAGCCTAAACAAAGACAGTCAAATTTGAATCCAAATTGTTAATACATAATATCAGCATTGCGTCCAGATTCATTGCCTTCTGTTAATATATTCACATCTTTAGTTAAATTTACTGTTGCGAAACCTTGAGACCATTATTCCCACCCGGCGTTTAAAAGTTATGATTACTATACAGCTGTGGGAATGCAGTTATTTAGTGCAATTATGTAATGAGCCTTTTTCTCAATTATTTTAGCGGGTGAACATTAAATAAGTCGAATTCAGGATATGTGTTAATTCACAACTCAGTGATACCACCTTGTGTAAAGAAGTTTTGTTGATTAGGTTGTATGTTTCTTTTTTGGAAATTTTTTTCGTGTTTGGTCTCATTTCTGTCTGTTTTTTGTCTCATTTTGATTACCCTACACCCACACCTGGAAGTCAGATCGCTTTCAAGTTATGTCTACAGTTTTTTAAGGGTTTCTTCATTTTTGTGAGCTGTTTTCGGCATATGTTTTGTCCGTTTTTATTACTTTTGGGGTTTCCATCTATATTTCGCTACCCGTAGTCATGGCGACTGTTAGAATGTTAGATTGGTCTTTACAAGGCGACCAGGTATCTAAAAGACATTAATTCATGCAAGTAAGATAAGAAATGAGTGATGTTTGACGAGTAAGCGTAGAAAACAGTCTGGTAATGAATATCGAGATACATGTACATGTATTACTGAATTAATTTTGACATTCTTTTTATAGGCCTAAATCTACCAACCAGATCTATATACCGATAATTAAATTGAACATAATAACATCTGGCCTTACAGCCAGCTGTTCAAACTGAATGACCTCTAAAGTTCAGACTTCCATCAAGTTACTTTTATTACGAGAACAAGGAATTGTTTTCTCGTTTGTTTTTCCATTCCTTTCGTCATTTATAATTTACTGTGTCTGTTTTGCTTCAAGTTGATTTTTTTCAATATATTAATCTCGAGCTGATCTCTTGACATGTCTTCCTTTCTTCACGTTGAGGTCCACCAAGAATACAAATAATGCAGTAAGGCAGTGCATTTGAAGCATAAATATATGTAGTTGGAACAACGGTCAGGAAAACTCTCGTTCCAGTTCGCTGTACGGTGGTGGCGTTCTTGCGACGCCTGTGATGATACTTTCGTGGCGGGATAATTAAGCTGCTTCGTCTGATTAAAAATCAAGCAACAAATAAAATCGCTCAGCTGATGTACGTTGACGTTGAAAGAAGTTCAGCGTTCTGTTATGCCCACAACGGCTGGATCGGGCCGATCACCCGACTCGAT
>NW_004798899.1:6940-9083 GCF_000002075.1 Aplysia californica | reverse complement strand
CGGGCCGATCACCCGACTCGATAGCCTGAAACTGAAAACAAACACGTTTTTTTTTTTAGGCGATCGAGTCGGGCGATCGGCCCACGATCCCACCCGTAGTGGGCATCCCATATTAGGCCCCGCGCACACTTTTGGAATATTTCCACTCGTCGCAGGCTGCACCAATGCAAATGAGGCAGGTTGTCTTGTTTGTCTCTCTTCGCCGCCAAATGACGTCATACTCCCCAGCCTTGCGATGAATGGACACTTTCCTAATGTGCGCGAGGCCTGAGGCGTTGAAATATCAATTTGTCCGTGCAACAGTCTTTGTTTGGCTCATTTAAATACAATGTAACTTGAAAAATTGATTTTCCTGTGGTCGAATCACACTCGACTCCAACATGAAAAAAAGAAAATCTTACACGTTTTATTTTGGATCGACCGAGTCCGGTTTAGTTAGACTGGCAGCACCGGTAAGAATAAATGGCTTGTTTTCCCACAGTTACAGTAATCGTGCTGAATCGAGAGAGTTGCAAAGTAAAGGCTAGCTAGAAACGGAAACCGTTGTAGAGTTAGGAATACAGAACAACACGACGGGTCCCCGACCATCCCTACAATCCTCCCATGTGAGGATAAATTTATCGAGTTCAATGTACATGTATCTTGGTCTTCCTGTTGGGTTAACCGTCCTAAACTATCTAAATTGTATCAATACTTTACCTCTCCCCTAACCCCGCCCCACAAAAGCCCCCCGCCCCACAAAAAAACCACAAAATACAAACAAACAAAACAAAAACAACAACAAAACATACAACATAATAAAACAAACAAAACAAAGCAAGAAAAAAAAAACTCAACAAAAAGTCAACCCACAAGACAGCCACGTCGAGCCCATTTCACCACTGGTGTGGTACTTTAGTAACAGTGAGTAGAAGAATGCCTTGTCATTTGATCAACGGAATCCCCGGCAGTCCCAATGATTGCTATTAATTCCAATCAACATAATATTGGCTCGGATCTGTGCTCAGTAGAAAATGCCACTGTCGTGAACCCGTGGTTGGCGGGTGCTCTGGTGTGGTTAGCTTCTTCTTTCCTATCAAACATCTATCGTCTGTTTCTCCCCTCCTTCTTTTTGTGTGTGTGTTGTTTTTTGTTACTCTCTTGTAAAACCTCTAATCTTCGGCACTTATATGACTTTACTGTGTTGCAAGTGCCGTAAAACTTTTTACTAAAACTAAAACTAAGTCCCGTTCCAGCACGGTAAAAAAGCTGTGTGTAGGCTAGACTTAGTGTAGATCTGGGCCAACATTTTACACACTTTAGTGCGGTCAAAATTTGTGGTGCAACTTATCATGTTATATCTCTTTAACGGGTGATTCAATATCAACCATACTTTGCACAGCAGTTTGTATCAATTTGTCTTATTCATCTTAATCATAATTACCCCCCCCCCCCTTTCAACAATTGAGGCTCAATTTTTAAAAAACCCTCATAAATTAATATAAAATACATGTACTACAAATCTCCGTCGCGCGCAATATGGAAGTGTTCACAGCACTTCCCGCTTCTCACACACATTTTGCATACGCATAATATGACCGGCAGCACAGTTCACCAATGACACGTACTCTTTCGGGACCAGACTTGTTAAAAAAATGTCATTATGTAGTGAATACAACTTCTTTTTGCCCTACAGGGTTTCAAAACCTGCATTCAATAAGATTAGTGTCACGATTAGAAAAAAATAGAAAAAAGGACGGACTCACTTTAAAAGCGAAATTGTTCCAGTTCATGAGATGTTAACCTTTAAAAATCTGTAGAAACCACCCATTGGGATTTTGATTTGTGTTTATAAAACAATTTTCTGAAATAAAGCTAACCGGTGTTTTCAAAAATAAGGATCTGTTCAGACAAATTTAATTTATACAAGCCCGGCTCTACTGTATAAAAGCTGGAGAGTCTATGTTTGATTGTTTCTGGGAAGATATTTGATAATAAGCTGCGTTATGAATTTTGACCGCACTGTAATGTTGCATTGGGCCTAACCCTAACCCAGCGGGAACGTCTCAGCGCTGGCCAGTCTCCGTGCTGAACTTGTCCTACGGCTGGAGTCTTGCTGGTTTCACAATAGTTGTACATTTATTTATTTATTTATTTATTTATT
>NW_004798899.1:5212-6508 GCF_000002075.1 Aplysia californica | reverse complement strand
ACACACACACACACACATATATATATATATACGAATATAAAAAAAAAATATATATTGTGTCGATGAGGGCACAAAACTACGACGCACAATTACAATTATAGGAACAGCTTTTCCCAAAGTCTAGCCAGCCTGTTATGATCCTACTACATTTTTTTTCTTTCTTTTTGTATATTCTAAATAGATCAATGACCCAAGACTGGCATTGGTGTCAAACTCTCGTTCAAAAAATGATTTCCTGTCAATGGAGCATGATCATCCCCCGTGTCGTTCTCTGGTTAGCATAGTTCAATTTCCTTTCCAACGAACATAATAATCACCTGTCTAGCTCTGATTTAAAAAAAACAAACAAAAAAAAACAACAAAAAAACAAATAACAAACAAACAACGGTTTTAAAAAGTTTAACAAAATTCCTTTCCAGTCGCCTGATAGTACCATCTAATGTCTGAACGAAATCCTGGAGAAAAAACAAGACAAAACAAAGCAAAACGAAACAAATCATAAAACAGTGAAAACTCAGTGTTGAAGAAGAAAACAAACCAAAAAAAAAAAAGAAGAAAAGAAAAGAAAAATCGACCAGGAACTTGTCACCCGGTTATTCAAAATGTGATATATTAATTTCGAGCTCGTCTGGAGAGAATAAATTATCAACACCAGGAGCATAATGATAATATCATATGAATGGTTTGAATTAATTTCCACTTTCCATAACCGTGTGTGTGTGTGTGTGTGTGTGTGTGTGTGTGTGTGTGTGTGTGTGTGTGTGTGTGTGTGTGTGTGTGTATGTGCATTGTGGGTTGTAGTAGACTAGCAGACTGTCAGCTATGTCCGACTGTCATGTATATAAGTATGTCCGACTGTCAGGTATGTCCGACTGTCAGGTATGTCCGACCGTCAGGTACGTCCGACTGTCAGCAATGTCAGACTGTCAAGTATGTCAATCTATCAGGTATGTCCGACTGTCAGCTATGTCAGACTATCAGGTATGTCCGACTGTGAGCTATGTCAGACTATCAGGTATGTCCGACTGTCAGCTATGTCAGACTATCAGGTATGTCCGACTGTCAGCTATGTCAGACTGCCTGGTATGTCCGACTGTCAGCTATGTCAGTCTATCAGGTATGTCCGACTGTAAGGTATGTCAGGTATATCAGACTATCAGGTACATGTATGTCAGACTGTCAGGTATGTCAGATTATCAGGTATGTCAGGTATATCAGACTATCAGGTATGTCAGGTATGTCAGACTATCAGGTATGTCAGGTACGTCAGACTATCAGGTATGTCAGGTATGTCAG
>NW_004798899.1:2959-4042 GCF_000002075.1 Aplysia californica | reverse complement strand
GATGATGATGATGATGATGATGATGATGATGATGATGATGATGATGATGATGACAATTGCATTCATGTAGCGCATATCCACTCTGGACAGCATTAATTAGATCTATGTTCTTTACAACCATTATCTGAATACGAACAATCAACTTGTGCGTGTGTAATAACTTAACAGAAGTAAGTTTTGCGAATACCCTGTGCTTAGTAGGCCTACACAGTGTTTCGTAAAATCTTTGTCTAGATTCTAATAGCTATATATTAGATATATCCATATAGGCCTACATTTGATTCGCTAGGATTCCTCACTTGGAGAGACAAAAGCTGCCATTTTGGCGATTTCTCCAACATCAAACGAGTTTGTTTTTCTACGTCACGGATCTGATACATCTTAAATAAACTTAAATTACGTGTGATGAAAACAGCCAATCAGAAGGCTTCTACGCACAGCGGGTTAGATCTTTTAACCGATAGGGTCTAATGGACTTCCTTCAGGGCTAAATTTGATAAAGCAAAGCAGATTTGTTACAGTTTGTAGGCTACTAGCGCCGCCATTACTCGATCTGACTCTGTCCGATCTGATCATACTACTGATCGCCAATGGGCATTCGCTGTATGCACCCGCTCCCTTTAAGCAACATCAGCTGAAACCTGAGGCAACGAACCAGCGCCAAACAGCACACAACGCGGAAAGATACACAATAAAAAAATATAGTAACCCTCGTGCTGTTTCCACTTGAGTAAACTGCGAAGTGCCTTAACGCCTCATCGACACCTGGGCTCTGTTGTTAGGCTCCTAGACAGGTGAAAGTATTACTGTCGTGTTCACCTTCTATACCCGAGTCGCTGCCATACGTAAGAGCTCACATCGCACCCTCCTCTTTGATTAGCTCTGGTGTGAAAACGGTCTACGCCTCTGCCCGTGCTCTATAGGCCTGGTCTAGGCCTGGTATGATTGTTGACCCAAGCCTCCAAACTGTTGGTGGTAGTAATAATAATGTTCCTTGACAAGGCGCGGTGTCCACACTGTGCTGTAGCGAGCCTTTGTTTGCCTCCGCTGCCGCACCTGGAAATGACACTGTTACCCCCCCCC
>NW_004798899.1:0-1318 GCF_000002075.1 Aplysia californica | reverse complement strand
TCACTCACTCTCTCTCTTTCTCACTCCCTCCCATACTCTCATGTCTGTCTGTCTGTCTGTCTGTCTGTCTGTCTGTCTGTCTGTCTGTCTGTCTGTCTGTCTGTCTGTCTGTCTGTCTGTCTGTCTGCTCATAACTGCATAAGGTCATTATTATGAACGCGCGGGACACAAATACATTTTCAGCTGGTAGGAAATTTTTAACTTTATCCGGGTGGAGCCTGAAGCCTACTCTTATTGATTTCGGGCGACCAAGGGATCTTTAACGTGCGCAGCTTGCACACGGGACCTCCGAGACTGTTTGCCCTTCTCCGTTAAAAAGGCTGGTGGGGCACCTGAAGTCTATTTTGGCTATTACAAGGTCTAGAGTGGCCATATTTGCTGCGGGACATTGTGTGCTATTGGGGATTTGAAATCTACAGTTCAAAAAGTGTATTTTGAATTGGTTGCTATGGAAACGGCGGCCATATTGAATTTTGTATAGCTTATTCAATCCCATTTTATTCCCCTATTTATTAACTGATTTACTTCTTATTTGGCATGCCAACAGTAAATATATAACTCTTAAATTTAGCTTGTTCAATTTGTGATATATGCTTTAGTTTTTATTTTATGACACTTACAATTGGGTTGTTGCAAAAAAAAGTGAAAAAAAGAAATATTCATGCTTTTTAAGCCCATAAATAAAAAAACTACTCCATTAATCAAAAATTCAACAAGCCAAAATTTAGAACTAGGTGTTTTTGGCATCCTGTGAAAGTTATATTGAAATTGAACAAGAAACATGGCAGAAAAATGGGATAATGTGTGAAAAAATAGAATTGTGAGAAAACAGCCGATAAAGGTAAGAACCGACTGGAAAACATGTGCTTTCGCAGAAACACTAGGACAAAAAAGACAGCTTTAGGGTGTAGCAAGGCTTTCATACGTTTCTGGATATTGTTCAGGAAATGTCCAGGTACTATAATATGTAATAACCCCAATTTGCATAATTTGGCCCCAAAACAAGATTTCTAGGTGCCCCACCAGCCCTACCATAAGATCAGGGTTGTGGCTGATAAACAGCAGTAAGATTACTAAGCAGGAGCCAAGGAGTGCAGTAGAAAGGCTGAAGAAGGAGTCAGGATGCAAAGAAGGTGAGGGGGTTGGGGCAGAAAGGGGAGACGAAAGCAGACGACAGTGGAGAACAATATTTTCCGTTGCATTCCAGATTCATCGAACCCGGGACCTATTGAATGAGAGGCGAACACCGTAGCCTCTAGACCACGAGAGCCGATACCCTCCTCTCTCTCTCTCTCTCTCTCTCTCTCTCTCTCTCTCT
>NW_004798898.1:58976-61019 GCF_000002075.1 Aplysia californica | reverse complement strand
TCTCTCTCCCTCTCTCTCTCACTCTCTCTCTCTCACTCTCTCTCACTCTCTCTCGCTCTGTGTGTGTGTGTGTGTGTGTGTGTGTGTGTGTGTGTGTGTGTGTGTGTGTGTGTGTGTGTGTGTGTGTGTGTGTGTGTGTGTGTGTGTGTGTGTGTGTGTGTGTGTGTGTGTGTGTGTGTGTGTGTGTGTGTGTGTAAGGTACGGCACATGTATCAATGTGGGCATTTGTCAGTGAGTATGTCTGTACGAGTGTGTGTCTCTGTGTCTGTGCATGTGTGTGTGTGTGTGTGTGTGTGTTTGTTTGTTTGTGTGTGTGTGTGTGTTTGTTGTGTGTGTGTGAGTTTGTAATAACACACCATTCCTTATAATTGCCGTACATAAGAACGCTCATATCAAACAAACAAACAGGCAAACAAAGCAACAAAATACATGTATTATCTCTTGAAACAAGCAGAAACTTAGTACAAAAACCCCTTTTTTTTTAAACCACACAAAAAACTCTCGCACAAAGAAACAAATCGTCAATAAAATACAATGTTACAAGGTAAACAGGGAGTAAATTAGAAAAAAACAAATAAACAAACCAACCAAAAGCAAAGATATTAATGCATTGTCTCAAGAAACAAGGGGAAAATTACAAGAGCAGAAAAAGACAAAACAATTAATTAACAAAAGCCCAACAACAATAACAACAACAACAACAACAACAACAATAGCACAACAACAATAACAACAACAACAACAACAACAACAATAGCACAACAACAACAACAACAACAACAATAGCACAACAACAACAACAACAACAACAATAGCACAACAACAACAACAACAATAGCACAACAACAACAACAACAAAAAGCTTGTAACAAACTATCGTTACTTGGAGAATGTTTCCCCGCCCGCTGTATGCCTTCCACTCAGACTGTGATGGGCTGATCAATGAACCCTGGAAATGGTAACACCGCTTGTTTGTCGATCTTTTGGTCTGGGGGGAAAAACAACAACTAAACAATACAAAATAATACGGAATGAGAGAGCTGGGTGGTTGGAGAATGCTCTGGTGTGGTTTGCTCCTTGTTTCCCGTCAAATTTCTGTCGTCCTTATCTGATCTCTTCTCCTTCTTTTTTTGTGTGTTTGTTACTCCCTTGTAACACCTCTTATCTGCGGTTCTTATAAGAGCTGCTGTTTCTTCTTCTTCTCTCTTCTTCTTCTTCTTCTTCTTCTTCTTCTTCTTCTTCTTCTTCTTCTTCTTCTCATGCCTCTTACAAAAACGCAACCGTTCTCTCAGTAAAACGACACCGTGTTTTTTTTAAATTAACTAGTTTCACGCCTTTTCGACAAAGTTTAGTTCATTTTCTGATTTAGGAGATGTGCTTCCGGTTCTGCCTGTCATGGCCACCGGGACTGAGAAGGATACAACATCCCATTAGAAAAACCGAGATACTTAATTATTATTTTTTTAATGTTAAACTCTCTCCACTCGGGAATCGAACTCTGGTCTTCTACCTGCGGCAGCGAAGCGTCTTAGCGCCACACCAGTCACCAGTCTATAATGTGTTTACACATTTTCGCTCATTTTCTTTGTCCTTCCAACCCTGGTGTTAGTGCTATTATCCGTGCAAGGACGCGTCATCTCATCATGTGATCTGATTCTTACCCAATGAGGCGTGGAATATTTTCTGATCGACACCTGCAGCATCCACTGACAAAATGACAAATTATGCTTCTGCCCTCAAGTATTATTATCCTTTTGAGGACCAACAGATAAAATATGTCGGCAACCATGATGTCTTTGATGAAAAAAATCATAGTTACATAAGTTACATGATATAATTACTGCTGTTAAACCATAATAGCAAGGTACTATTGGAATCAAAATACTGTGTAATAAACTGCTGCAGAGCGAGGGTGTACTCTAAGTAAATGCAAAGTATCATTATTGTTATTAATATTTGATTTTATCAATACCGGTAGTTACCGTGGGGAACCTCAGTCTAGGACAGCCAATTAGGAATGTATGTTCACACTGTGACAATTAT
>NW_004798898.1:56413-58788 GCF_000002075.1 Aplysia californica | reverse complement strand
GGGTTTCCAGAAATATGGATCTCCCCCAAAAGCGGGCTATGTCTATACACATTCTCTCTCTCTCTCTCTCTCTCTCTATAGATCTACATATATATATATATATATATATATATATATATATATATATATATATATATATATATATATATATATATATATATATATATATATATATATATATATATATATAGGTCTATATTATATATATATAGACATCTATATATGTATATAGACTATATATAGGAAGTGGTTATTCTCACCACGGCCCATGTCTCGCTAGCTATTGTCACCTATTGTCACCCCTTCGTTTTACCGGAAATGACCCTAGAGGGACCAGGGCTGAGATTAGCGGGCAGAGGGGGTCAGGGGTCAGGGTTGACGCTCCACAGCATCACGTTCGTCACTGTTCGTGTCCGAATAGTCACAGTCAGGGTTGTCGGCCTATTATTGAGTAATCTAATTTAGATCTATATTCAAGTGTTATGCTTCTTTTACTTTTACTTTTCAAAGTTAAAGTGTCCCAGTCCTAAGGCTACAGCAAATATATCTTCAATCGAATAAGCAGAATGCATCCTTAATGAGTTCACATTGTCTTGCAAGTTATATATATTGCACTGCTTATTCTGTTACAAAGTAAGGAATTTAATTTAAAGATATTTTTGAAAGTGGTCATTGATTGGTATTCTTAAATTGTTGGAAATAGCATGCATGCAGGAGACTCACTATTCCCAAATCATTTTATAGATTGGCTCTTATATATTGTTTTTTAAACTTGTTTTCCCATTGTATTGCAATAGTGTCGCCTTACAGCAATTCCCTTTTGAAGCAACCCTTGGTTACTGCTATGGAAGAAGCTACTGCTAACTGCATTTTATTTTCAGAGGGGGATGATTTCCCACCCACCCATTCCATTCAGACACCACACACTCAACCAAGACTGTGCGAACCTTTTTAAAATAATAATTTGCTAGAACCAAGAATCATCTTTAAAATAAAATAGAAGTGGTAAACGTCACATCGCACCACACAAAAGCTACTCAATTTTTAGACATTTGTTTTTATTGTGCCTTGGTATTATAAACATTGTGCCTTGGTATTATAAACATGTGTACCAGTAATTTAATGATGTAAAGGTACTGTTACATTTTCATGATCAGGACTTGGCTGTTTTGATTGGTGCTTCTTTTTTTCCAAAACCTACTGATACCGTCTGAAACCTACTGAAACTGTGATATACTATGAAAGATCAAGGCTAGAGAGAGAAAGGCTTATAAGAGAGAGAGAAGAGATGGAGACCGAGAGTGTTTGTAAGAGAGAGGCAGTGAGAGAGATAGTGAGGGAGAGAGGTTTTAAAAGAGAGAGGGAGATGTATAGAGTTTGTGAGAGAGAGACAGTGAGAGAGAGTTAAGAGGGACATTAACTCTGAATAATTGAGAAAAAAATTAAAATAAAGGAAGGAAGGAAGAAAAGAACAACCCCACCAAACCCCCCCCCCCCCCCCCCCCCCACACACACAGAAATACAAAGTGCAAAATATTTATTAAGCCATTTAAGCATGGATTCTGCAGTAAAATAAATGTTTCTTGAACATGCAGCAGAATGCAAATCAAATGTGTTACAAAAAAAATCAATGATTAGAAAAAAATGAATTCAAACATGGCCATATCATCCCTAATGCCGAACCTGGGAAAAACTCGGAAAAAGACAGTCGCCTCCCTGTGGGGTCTGCATTGTTGAAACAGAGGACACTCGCTGTATACAATGTGAGGCATGTATTGATACTCTCAAGAAAAACCTCTTCTCTCGTCTCTCCTCGACCCCTTTTTCTCCGTCAAAAATCCCTTTCCCCCTCCCTCCCTGTCTCCTACCGAGGAAAAAATCTTTAAACAATCCCCAGACACTCTCTCTCTCTCTCTCTCACTCTCTCTCTCTCTCTCTCTCTCTCTCTCTCTCTCTCTCTCTCTCTCTCTCTCTCTCTCTCTCTCTCTCTCTCTCTTTATATAGTATTTTCATTAATACCAGTGAGCTTGTTCATCTGTTTAGCGACAAAGCGTGGACATTGTGAGAAATCCTCATGTCGCATTTCTGAAAAGAGTACAAACTGGAACATACAACAGAATGCAAATCAAATTTGTTACAAAAATAGATAATTTGCTTAATTAATGTCTAGGTTTCGTGGGTGTGCTTCTTGTTTTTGTCGTGATTTTGCGTTTCCTTTGGCTGGGCTTTTTTCCTTTGTAAAGTGCTTTGGTGGGTATGCTGTTTTTATTTGGTTGGTTGATCTTTGGATGCCGCTTTCTTTTCTGGTTTGCATGAACTTGTTGAAGATCCTCTTCTCTTTGTGATGTGAATGCGCCAACCAGACGACTTTTGAG
>NW_004798898.1:51284-56313 GCF_000002075.1 Aplysia californica | reverse complement strand
AAATACTGTGTAATAAACTGCTGCAGAGCGAGGGTGTACTCTAAGTAAATGCAAAGTATCATTATTGTTATTAATATTTGATTTTATCAATACCGGTAGTTACCGTGGGGAACCTCAGTCTAGGACAGCCAATTAGGAATGTATGTTCACACTGTGACAATTATCATTAGTAGTTCCTTTAACAGAAACCAATCCATGGCAGAACACGAAACGTGGATGTTTCTCAGAGCAGACGACAGCTAAGGGCGATTTAGATTAAATTAGATATAATTGTGATAATGATGATACAAGTAACCTTGGCATTCAAGAATGAAATTGAGACGGGTCTGTTCTTTATGATTTTGTTTGGAGCTTTATGCTGTGTTTTGATACAGCCTTCACCAATAAAAGAATCAACAGTGACATAATTCTGCCTCAATTACGGCTTGCGATGCTTTCCTTCACTCTACAAGTGAGCAAACAAAGGAGGACAGAGAAAATCTTTACATATAGATTAAGTTGCTTGTATAATTAAATAATTTTAATCGTTCCCGAATTTTTTTAGATCATCGCACGCCTTTCGAGCGTTCTGATACGAACTTGCTAATTAATAATTTCTCGTATTTTGATCAAACGATTTTGTTTCTCTTGGTGCGGTTGTTTTCAAATAAATGCAACTGTATCTTGCTAAACATGTTTTATTTTCCGACACTTTAAAATAGATCTGCAGATGGTAAAGCAGGTTTTACTCAGGTCAACATTTCCGAAGACAAGACCGCAACAAGATAAGTCCTTTTTGCTTTCTTTTTTTTTTCTTCCAAACAACAGCAGTGTCAAAATGGAAAAAAATAGACCCGTTTAACAACAATATCAAAAGGAAAGAAACAGGTCCGTTTAACAACAATCATATCAGAATGGAAGGTCTCTATATGGATCATTTAAACAGTAGTAGTATCATTAAAACGGACGATGGATTTACAGACCCGATAGACAACTTCAGCGGTATCGACATATATCTATCATACGAACTCGCCATGGCTCGTGTAACGAAAATCCTTGTGAGCTGCAATATGGTTCTACCTCTGTTCGGAATTCTGGCAAATCTTTTCAACTTGGAGACATTTCGCCGCCTGGGTATATTACAGGACCCGACGTCCATTACGTTGTTCGCTCTCACTCTCTCTGACCTACTCACACTCCTCTTTGTGACGGCCAGCTCATTTTTCAGCAACGATCCTCCCATTGTTCCCCTTATCATTGACGTATCTGCCCAGTTGGAAAATTGCCTCCTATGGACTTACAAAATGTCCACGTTCTTCACCGTGTACCTCGTCGTCATGAAATGCTGCTGCGTGACCAAGCTGTGGAGACTCAAGTCCCTCTTCACCAGCAGGAAAGTGACAGCAGCTCTGGTCACCCAGGCAGTGGTCAGCCTCGCCATTCAACTACCGCTGTTCCTGAGGGTGGACTTCCGAGAGGTTCCCGCTACCCCCTCCCTCGACAACGCGTTTCGCGACACATGGGTCGTAAACATGGCCGCACCTCTTGACGGAAACTTAGACCATGTGGTGAGGCGTCTGAACGAGCACGTAGAGCCCGCCATCTCCTGCTTCATTATCATCTCCTGCATGCTCGTCCTATCAGTCAAACTGAGGCAGGTAGCGACGTCCAGCTCAGCCTCGGCCGGGAAAACCGTCAACAAGTCGAGATTTCGTGACGGTGGACAGTCCAGCCAAGAGGCCAGAAAGATTCGCCCAGTCCTGTCTGTGGCCGCGCTCTTTGTTCTGTTCACTCTGCCCGTGTTGCTGGCCACTTTCGTCCTGTTTGGCGAAGAAGTTCCCGAAAATCCACAATCCGTCGCCCTTCAGATCCTCATGACCCTTTTGAAGATAACTATGATCACTTTGAATTCGTCTGTCAAGGTGGTCGCTTACTTCGTGTGTAGCTCCAGATACAGACAAAGCGCCAAAGCTCTGTGTCTTTATATATTTTGTTAACTTTTCACACCCAACCGGAGGCATATCGCCCTCCAGATGTTCACATATATCGCTACCCCACAATTGCGAAATTTTATCAGTTCAGTCAGTATCTCGTTTTGAGAAATTTGACTTTAAAATGTTTGAGTTTCTCTACATGTCAAACTATTTCGAATGCAGTTCTTTAGCTAAAATTGTCTGTTTGGCTTTCCCGTGGCTGCAGATCTTTCTCCGCCACATTACATCTCTTCGATGTGAGGGTCAGATTTTAATGACTTACTTACAGCCCGATCCTTACACGGAAAAGATATGTGACCAGACAGTGGAGAACTGTCTATATAATAAAATGACCATTGCTTCCGTTCCCAATTTTGGAACGTAGTCACAGTCTTAGTCACTCATATACGTTTTCCTCATAAATTAAAAGTGGAAGAACTTTCAAAATCACCAATGAACAGTATGTTAACATTCAAAACGGTTTCTTTGCCACCTAAATTTGTTCACCCCTTTCGGATCACGATCAAAAGCAGTCAGAAGCACTGATTATGTAAGCTAAATATCACACTGGTCGAGTCTATATAACAGCGGTTGGTGGAACGAAAGACTAATAATCTCATGACTGCCGTTAGTGCTTGTTGTTTTTCGTTTCCTCGACTTTTTACCATCCTATACAATTGGTCCCATACTATAGTCTGATCGTGACCTCGAGTATGACAGCGTCTCCTGACCGCGAAAAGCTAGACATAAACAGCCAAGTTTGAAATCGAATTGGTAATAGTCATGTATTACTTGTACTTTTGACATATCTGCTTCTTTGTTTGTTTGTTTGTTGTTGTTGTTGTTGTTGTTGTTGTTGTTGTTGTTGTTGTTGTTGTTGTTGTTTTTGGCTCGTGCATTCACATCTCTTTAAATTTAGTGTTAAATAGAATAAATAGGGCGGTTGAACATACCTTATGAATTCAGGATTTGTTTTTATTCACAACTCAGAGAAGCGCCTCTAGTTAGAAACTTAGTTTATGATGTTCCTAATTGCGGAAATACTCGTATATCATTGTGTGGCATTTCTTATACTTCTGTGACTTCTCTATCTGGTTCTTTGTCTCACATTGATTACCCTGTCAAATAAGTCAGCCTTCGTCCTTGGGAGAAAGATCTGCTGCGACCACAGAAAAGCCAAAAAGTCGATTTTTCGAAAAATGGAACATACGGTTTTCTTCATAAACTAAACCGTCAAAATGTACCAGATCAGTGACGGCTTTATCTTTTTCACCGTTCCATATTTGCGCAATGCTCAGACCTGAAAAGAGCTAAACGTGAAACAGAACCAAAAGAATAATGACACATATAATATATATAAAGTAAAATAGGTTTTTTGTTGATAACAGAATTAAACTGGTTTCAAAACATGCCAAGCCATTCTTCTATTGAGAACACTTTTTCTTTCTTTCTTTCTTTCTTTCTTTTTTTCTTTCTTTCTTTCTTTCTTTCTCTCTCTCTCTCTCGTTTTCTCTCTCTCTCTCTCTCTCTCTCTCTCTCCCTCCCTCCCCCTCTCTCACACGTGCTCTCTCTCTCGCTCTCTCTCTCTCTCTCTCTCTCTCTCTCTCTCTCTCTCTCTCTCTCTCACACACACACACACACACACACACACACACACACACACAACATTTGAGGGATACACAGATGAAGGCAAAATTGGAACTCCATTTAAGGGAAGGAGTGGGGGGGGGGGGGGGGGCTACACCTGAAGGCTATCTCGCTCATTAGCGGGTTAAATTTGACCAAACTTTACACATAATATAACAAGCATAGTAAGGAGTCTTAAAATCCGCAATCAAATCTGAGAAAAAAGTTTAGTTCCCGTGGCTTCGAAGGCCATATTGGATTTTATTGACATGTCTTACGTAATGAACACCGCGCTTATTAATTTTCATGGAAATAGATTATTTGGTTTGTTGGTTGCTTTTTTTTTCTTTTTTTTTTTGCATCCATGTTAACAAAACAATAGATCTATTAATTTGTCTGTTGAATTTTTCCTGAACGAATTAGAAGATTTTTATGATTATTTTTTTTCGTGAGGTAGTATTCACGTTTGCAAAAAAAATCCGCGAAAATCCACATTCCAGATACCACCAAGACAAATCTATTCCATATATCATCAAAAATCTAAATCACACACATTTAATATTACATCTTCTCTTCATTCTGTGAAAATTTCATGAAGATTGGATGAAACATGGTGGAGTTATTCAAAACGGCATCCCGAAAAACCGTGTTTTTTCGGTTTTTCTTTGGTAGAAAACGGGCGATAAAGGAAAATAAACGATTGACTTCAAGAGGAAATGGTGTTGACAAACATGCCCTGTATGGGAAGAATTAAGACTTTAGGGGTTCTAATGCTATGAAAAAGTTGTAGGAAAGGATTAAGAAACTAAATATCCCTATTACTCAAATACTCAAATAAAATAATTTTCAGACGAATTGGGAAATTTGGGGTACCCCCCCCCCCCTCATAAAAATAGGACTCTACTATGCTACATCATTTGTATGTCATCCTAGTAACAGTTCGGTTGTAACACTGACCTGGACATTAAGTACGAATTTCGTAAAATCCCATGAAAACAAAATCTCTGCGCGCGAGAAGAAATGTCACCGCAAAACCCTTAACATCACAAGACAAGACAGGCAGAGAAATTAAGAAGTGTTTCATGAAAAAAACAGAGAATAAAGTGGTTGGGCCGCCTGTTACGTATGTCACCCAACGAGCCAGCCTCGAGAGCCTATAATATACCACCAAGCACCCAGGCTATAAATGACGTAGTAGACCACGCAAAAGGTGGATTGAGGGTGTCAAGGAAACCCTGAGAAATTATACTCCCAATAGAAAGACCTGCGGAGCTGGCCTACCATAGAGTTAGAGAACACTGCATCTCCCCACGACCCTTTACGGCAATAGAGTATGGAAAAAGAAAAGAAAAAAAGGAAAGAAGTATGACCACAGGCAAGGATAGTAGAACACAATAAGGTCTATTGTATGACTACAGACACCGTTAGGAGTATGACAACACACACAGATA
>NW_004798898.1:47219-51082 GCF_000002075.1 Aplysia californica | reverse complement strand
AAGAGATAAGTGAAGTGGACTCATGTCCAGTTTTGCCAAGTGTGTATGTATTTTTAAAAATTTGACAACGATTTGACCATACCTGATTCAATTTCTGCTGATCTAGTGTAATTTCTTCCTCTTTTTTTTGTGTGATTCATTCTATTTTTGATTTCCTTTCTCTGCTACTAGTGGTGGGTGTCGCAATGTATAGGAGAAAAGTAGAAAAGTTTTGGGAAGTGTGTTTTCCTTGGAAATGATTAAATTGTCATCACAGATGTAGGACTTTTTAAAGTATATTAGTCATTATTTTTAAAGGTCAGTGTATTTCCCTCGCATATTTAGCATAATAAGGCAATAGTTTTGTCATAATGCTTGAGAGAACAAAGAATGAATTTCAAGTGAATTCTCAGGGGTCCCAAACTTGACCTCAAAAGCCTGTGTGTAGCCTTACCTGACTCGATGGGTGATTTTGAGGCAAGGTTCTACATTTCCTCTGTGGTGTTTTCTTCGAAGCTACTTTTATTACTATGTTATTTCTGTTAAGTATCTTCCCCTTATTGAATTTATTACAGACTCAGCTATTACACAAGTAGTTGTGGATGTTACCTTTTATTCTCAGTAGATGATATACTTCATAATGCATGACCAATGTTTTCAATTTGTGGGAGGGAACCTGGTTGTGTAGTGGCAAGGTGCTTGATCAAACTATTAAAAAATTCAAAGTTTTGATTATCAGGATTGTGTAGCTTTTTTAAGAGCATCATCCGAGCTAAGGAATGAATGGAGAATCATGATCGTTATCACTGTCGCAGATCTGGAAGCTAATTATGATGATGATGATGACGTTGTTGTTTGTATCCTCAGAATGCTACCCTCCTCCTTGTCCTGGTATGGGGCGTATCTGTTCAAAGCTTTTCCACTTGATATGAGTCAGTACAAGAGACTGTTCAACTCAACTCGTATTCCAAGGTATAATAATACAAATAATAATAAATAGCATTTGTATAGCGCATATCCCCGCTCAACAGCAGGCTCTATGCACTTTACACTATATTGTTACCTCAGCAGACCATAGAACACTCCAAAACATTCTCAGCTTCCCAGGAAGCATACAGTGCAAGTAGCTGATTAAGCGCTCAAACACTAACAAACTGACAAGATCTTTCGCTGTCTATAGCCAGGTACCCATTCCCACCTGGGTGAAGTGAGGAAAATTCGTGTAAAGTGCCTTTCCCAAGGACACAACGTCGGGTCACTGACGGGATTCGAACCCTCGACCTTACGGTTGCGAGTCCGAGAGCCTAACCACTAGGCCACCAACGCCACATGGTATGCTTATATACAGAAAACATGAGTGTATTTATGAATAGTTTCATGACTGATAAATGCTGTAGAACTTGCTCCAATGACCAAGTGTCTACTTTTCTCCTCGACAAATGAAGAAAAGTTTCATATGGAGTTGGTGGTCTAGTGTTTAGGCCTTAAGGACTCACAACCTTAAGGTCGTGGGTTCAAATCACGTCAGGGGCCCGACATTGTGTCCTTGGGAAAGGCATTTTATTCAAATTTTCCTCACTTCACCCAGGTGGGAATGGGTACCCAGCTATAGACTGTGAAAGGTCTTGTCAGTTCGTTAGTGTTTGAGCGCTTAATCAGCTGCTTGCACTGTTTGCTTCCCGAAAAACTGAGAATGTTTCTGAGTGTTCTTAGGTCTGCTGGGGTAATAATATAGTGTAAAGCGCACAGAGCTTGCTGGAAAGCAGGGTAATGCGTTAAACAGATACTATTTATTATTATTATTGTTATTATTATTGTTATTAATATTATTATTATTATTATTATTATTTTTGTTACTATGTCTGATAAGTGCAGTTGAACCTTCTGTAATGACTGCCTGTCCACTTTTTCTCCTCAACAATGGGTTGTCGTCTTGGACAGGTTCACTTGACTTGTAGTTTCTTTACTGAAAATACAGTGACTGATAAATACAGAAGTATTTTAAATTTGATGTTTGTCACTTGCTTTGTTGTCTTTGTTTGTATTTGTGAAGATCTGGTCACAGAATGGAGGAAACAATTCAAGAGATGGTTTTAGCTAATAGTTTGGTCCTGTATTAAAATTTTTGAATCATATTCTAAGATTTTATTCTTAATCTTCAAAGCACACTGCCAATTTCATTCATATCATTCTGTCAAGGCCGACTGTTTTTCTCTTCATGGAAGATTCTTCGTGATCTACTTGGACCAGATAACAAAAGAGGCCAATCCAGACCCGGAGGCACTCAACGAACTCATGTTTGCAGACGACCTGGCAATGATTAACAACAAAACCCAGCTACAGGAGCATAGGAACCAACTAAATGCGAGCTGCGAAAAATACGGCATGAAGATCAGTATTAGCAAGACCGAAGTCATGACAATTAGCAGGAGACCAGGCAAAGTGGATATCAACATCAATGGATCCCAACTAAAACAAAGCAGAGAATTCAAATACTTGGGCAGCATTTTCACAGAAAATGGAAAAGTAGATCGAGAAATAGAGACTAGATGCCAGAGAGCCAACACAGTCAGCTACCAACTCGGCCCTCTCCTGAAACATCCCAATATCCCCATGAGCTCCAAGGCGAAGCTCATCAACGCCATTTTCTTTCCAACGCTCACATATCAGTGCCAGACATGGTCCCTAACAAAAGCCCTTGAGAAGAGACTGGTCACATGCGAGATGAAATGCTTAAGAAGAGCGGTCAACAAAACAAGAAGAGACAAAATTAAAAAGGAAGTCATAAGGGACACCGTGGGAGCAACACCAGTCCTATCACACATTGAAAAACAAAAGGTCAAGTGGTTCGGACACCTCACGCGGATGTCCTCAAACCATCCAGCTCTGAGAGCATACAACACTAAATATTCTGGATGGAGAGCCAGAGGAAGACCAAGACGACGATGGAGTGAATCTGTGGCAGACATCCTTAGAGCTCACGGGATGTCCCTCCTACAGGCCACATGACTTGCTGATGACAGACGCCTGTGTCTCCTCGTGACACCCCAAGGTACAAGTGGAAGAATGAAGGGAAAAGGGAAGGAATAAAAACAATAACTATCATTTTGGCTCTATGCAACTGAGTTCAACTTAATTTGTCTGTGACCTGCAAAATCAAATATGTTTGATTTTTAAGGTTACAAGTTGAATTGACTGTGTTGTGCCAAAATGATTTCATTTCCCCTTCCGTAAAGGAAATTCTGTCAGGCCCCGACTGATCAAAATGAATCAAATTGGCAGCGTGCACTGGGTATAAGTAAATTATGTTAAGCATGAAAGTTGATCCAACCTTTAAAGTTTTGTTGCTGCGATGTAGACATTTCTAATTGTCTGATTTTTCTGACAGTTATTTTTCCTACTTGTACATTTATAATATAAGCTATTCTTTTCATAGTATATTAATTTTTTAGAATTTATTAAAACTGATGCAATGCACACGCCGGAAGCTCCGTCGGTAAAATGCGTGTGATTACGGTGTCGGTCACCTTGGTGTGAATCCTCAGAATGGGTGGTTGACGGGTGTTTTGGTGTTGATTGCTCCTTCTTACCTATCAAACATCTGTTGTCCTTATCTCTCTCCTCTCCTTTTTTGTTTATGTTACTCTCTTGTACCACCTCAAGTCTTCGGCACTTATACATCCTAATTGTGTTGCAAGTGCCGTAAAATTCTTATTAAAACTAAAATTAAAGAAATATTAATGTAGAGGAAACTTTTTTTTTGCAGGCCAGAGAAAGATGAACTGTACACAAATGAAAAGTCCAAGCACATTGCTGTTCTTAGGAATGGAAATGTCTATGTGTTTGACATGATGGATGGGGATGGCAAGTAGCTTTCTTTCCTT
>NW_004798898.1:46164-47119 GCF_000002075.1 Aplysia californica | reverse complement strand
CTACAGGCCACACGACTTGCTGCAGGCAGACACCTGTGTCTCCCCGCGACACCCCAGGGTACAAGCGGAAGAAAAAAGAAAGAAAGAAAGATGTAGATTCTAGAAGTCTCTTTAAAAAAGTTTTAGTAAGCCTTTTACGGCAGTTGCAATACAATAGGCCTTGTACGTGCAGATGATTAGAGGTGTTACAACGGAGTAACTAACACACAAAAAAGGAGGGGAGATTATAAGAACGATCAGTTAATATGTATTTGAAAGGAAAGAAGGAGCGTAAACCACACCAGAGCACCCGCCAACCACCCACTCTCCTAGTCTTTTTGCGGAAGCTCTCGTGGTTGAGAGGTTTTAAGGTGTTCTCCTCCCATTCAATAGGCCCCGGACAGCTACGGAAATTTTTCTTTTCTAAACTCGTCTCCTTTCACCTCCTTTCCTCCTCTCAACAATGTTTTGTCGTCTGCTTTCGCCTCCACTTTCTGCCCCCACCCCCTCATCTCCTTTGCACCCTCCTCTAGGCTCCTGACTCTTTCTGCAGCCTTTCTACGGCTCCTCCTTAGGCCTAGCTCCTTACTGCTGTCTTTCAGTCACACGCCCTGGTCTTATGGCAGGAAAGATCTAACACCTCTTGCCATCTTGGATAAAGACAAAACACCTCGGAGGTTCCTGTGTAAGCTGCGCACGTTAAAGATCTCTTAAATTGGTGGTCCGAAATCGATAAAATTAAGCTTCGGCCGCCACCCCGGGCAAAATTGAAAATTAATTCCTACCAAAAACTTAAAATATTTCAGGTGTTCGGCACGCTCATAAAATCTTATTATGCAGTAGCCTAGCGAGTGCCGTAAAACACTTGAAAAAAAGAGTCGTTTTGCTTGGACGCTTACGGCCTAGATCTAACCAAAGCCCGGGTTGGCATTGACGAACAGGGCAACGTACCCTCGCCTCCTACACGGTCACCTGA
>NW_004798898.1:43586-45591 GCF_000002075.1 Aplysia californica | reverse complement strand
GAGAGAGAGAGAGAGAGAGAGAGAGAGAGAGAGGGGGCAAATCTGTGGTGCTTTCAGACAAAATTAATTATGTACCCTTGAAAACTGCACAAGGTAGACTGAACAAAGCACACAGAGGAGCACACTGCTATCAATATCAGAAGCTCTTTTCCAGTTACAGTAGGCCCTGGGCGTCTGGAGTAAGCCTAAAGGGAGATTTTAATTAAGACTTTAGACTTCAGATTTGGACTTGAAGATGTAGGCTACATTCTTTTAATTTTAGTGAGTAGTTCACGGCACCAACAAGACAATTAGGTCATACATGTATAAGTGACGAAGATTAAAGGAGTTAAAAGATAACTTTCACATAAAAGAAAAAAAAGATAATTTCCACATAAAAGAAGGAGGAAAGATAAGGAGGAATTGACGTGTGATAGGAAAGAAGAAGCAAACCTCACCGGAGCACTTGCCAACTACCCACATGCGGTAGGCTACATTTACATTAGCTGATTTGCAACGGTTACACATTTGGTGAAAATGTCGCGTGTTGTATGCGTTCGCTTTTGCACAACTCGGCATTCAAAATTAAGCAAAGCGTATTTGATAATCAACACTATTATAGTCTTCTTGATGTCGACCCGACGGCATTGCTTATTATTTGATTTGTTGCTTACACATCGCTTTCTTGAGTAAATTTTAAAAAAATGTAATGGTTTGCAAAATTTACGAGGCTACTAAGTTTTGTGTGGAAGGAAAGTATTCTTCACTTAAATAAAAATTATATAACTAGGTCACAGCGCGCGATGCGCAGGAAAGCAATAGCCCATGAATGCCACCGAAGTCATCTCCGATGCCACAAACATCCAATGGAATGTAGGAAAGTAGAGTTTAGTATGCTTCATGTATCAGGCAGCAAGGACCCCCTGTTCAACTCTCTGAAATGTCTTGCTTTTATGCCAAGTTTACATTCCAACCCGTCCCAAGATCCCCTTGATACACAACTGTAGGCAAAAAAAAAGTTAAAAAAACACAAAACCAAACTATAAAAAAAACCCCGTTTCATCTGGAGGGGTTGCAGCGCTGCAGAGCTCTCGCCTGCGACAGAAATATCCGCCCAATGACGTAAAAGCTCGCTTGACCTAGTTTCGTCTGCGCGTCGGTGGGGCATCATTCATCATCAAGCGAAAAGAGAGCCTGGGACAAGGCCCGGGACCAACGGACAACGAGCGACCTGTTGGTTTCAAATCCTGTCCCATAGTCTAGTCTAGTTTTCTCGTCTAGCCCAGGCAACGCTTTCGAGCGGAGTTCCCGATAATCTAGGACTGCTAAACAGGCGAGGAATCCATTCAGTGGTCTCGACGGCACGATAGGAGGCCTACACAATGAGATTGGCCGTGTGCTGTATCCAGTGAGCAATGTGTTGATCTATCATGACGTGTGCGGTTAGCTGCTGTGTCGGTGTGTGCTGTTGCCGCCTTCACTGACTGTGTGCGTCGCCGTGTCTGTCTGTGTGTGCGGTGGTGAGAGGTAGAAATACTTACTGGGCCTAACGTTCCAATTCCATGATCGAGTTTCGGTTCTCGCGTAATAGGCCTACCGTGTAAGTGTAGTGTGTTTGTCGGTGATCTGTTACTGTTATTTACACACAATCCATGCACAGACTCGTGTTGTTAGCGCTGAGCCTGGCCTAGCGCTGTATTGATATTGTTGTTTTGTAGGCCTTCTGATGTTGTTTACAACTGTTAAGAGTTAAGATCGAGTTGGGCTGTTTACGTCAGTTATCGGTCTCGCACTTTTCTTGACTTGAATACGATTTTATCACCACCTGTCATAGGATTTTATTTTCTGGAGGATTTCTGGCTGCAGTTTTACTTGGATTTGGAGAACACAGAAGCCAAGGTAGGACTCAATAGATATAGAGTCTAGTATTGGATGTTATCATTATCATAGATCTCTCTCTCTCTCTCTCTCTCTCTCTCTCTCTCTGTCTGTCTGTCTGTCTCTCTCTCTCTCTCTCTCTCTCTCT
>NW_004798898.1:42184-43455 GCF_000002075.1 Aplysia californica | reverse complement strand
TCTATATATATATATATATAGGGCCTATAGATGGGATAGTGCATTAGGGGTAGGGGTAGGGTTTGGGTTAGGAAGTGAGAATAACCCGTCTTGCTATTCTCACCCCCTCGTTTTACCGGTAATGACCCTAGACCTAGAGGGATCAGGGCTGAGGTTAGGGTGGGTGGGGTGGTGGTGTCGGGGCTGAGGCTCCACAGTACAGTATCATGTTAGTCACTGTTCATGTCCGAATAGTCACAGTCAGGGTTGTGAGTTTGGAGCCAAATCCCAGAAATTTGGCTCTTTTTGATCGTGTCTAGCCCGGAGAATTTCATTTGGCTCTCAGGCTCTTTTTTGCTCCAAACTCATGTTCAAGAATAAGGGCAAAGAAGAGGCATGGGGAAAAAGAAGAACTAGATATCTTGATCTAGAGCTAGATTCTAGATCTAGAAAGTCTAAAAGAAAAAAAATGAAGGTGAAGAAAAGAGCTTAGATTGTTTAATTATTTAAAATTAGTTAACACGATTTAACGCCTTCGCCCATTTGGTCTGAATAATTTATAACCCTACCATCGTGCAAGAGCACTTGTGAAGCGTGCTAACAAAATGAGTTACTTCTCGCAATCCATGAATGGAGATATCAGCCAAAAATCAACACAAGAGTCATATTTGTAGACTCTAAACCAATGCCATTCTTTTCAAGTTTAACAATATTAACATGTCTTTTATCATTTCATACTGATAAATTGTAAAACTTCAACCTGTAAATTTGATGTTTCTATTTTTCCATCGGGCTAAAATCTGAGAAGTGACTCATTTTGTCAGCACACTTCACATTTCTTGTCTCGTGCCTATGTCTGGTTACGTTTGTACACACGCTCTCTGTTCCTTGAACCATTCAAAGGGTTAGGGTTAGGTCTCTTTTTAAAAAAATTGTACAAGTGTTTGTAGGGGTGGTCGCTGGTTACGGAAGTCTTTCCCTTGTTATCAACTGCATAAATAAAAGGTCATATATGAGCGCCAAGGGGTGGGTGTCAACAGAGAAGTCTTTACAGGGAATCAGACTTTCTCTGCTCACCTCTCTAACTTCAACAGCACAAGGCCTGCTTCGACTATCAAGGCACCCCGGGCGAGTCACAAGACAGTGTGACAAACATAAAAAAAGAAGTGACAATAGTAAGGATTAGGAAAGAAAAAGCAGCAATTCCTTGTTGTAGATCAGGCACAGTTATGAGCGTGACATGATGAATCAGCCCATTTACAATTCTACTGTGCTTGAACGAGAAATGTCCC
>NW_004798898.1:40608-41841 GCF_000002075.1 Aplysia californica | reverse complement strand
ACTCACACACGCACACACTCTCACACGCACACACACTCACACACGCACACACTCTCACACGCACACACACTCAATAACACACGCACACACACACTTTTTCACACACACACACACTCTCACACACACACACATACGCACACACATACGCACACACCCACACACACACACACACACACACACACACATGCGCGCGCATGCGGCCACCCCATTCGCAAATTGTCAACAAATCTCGAGAACGGAAACCATTCAGACAAATAGAGTTCCAGTTTATTTTCCCGAGCGATCGGAAAAATAGAGCCGGCGCAGGCGCGGTTCGTCCATAGAGCACGGTCGTGCAGTGCCGCCCAAAATTTGTATTGTTCTTTTACGTAAAGCACCCACAATAAAAAATAAAAGACGCAGGGAAACAAACACTGGTCAAATATTATATCAAAACAAGGGCCTTGCTGGCTCTGCAAGTCATTTCCGTGTCTACAGTGCCGTAAAACATCTACAATACTATACCATGCCAAAGCCTACGCGCTCTAACTAAACGTAATAGGAGATTCAACAATGGTAACCTGACCTATAAATCGCTTTTTGGGATAACCCAAGCGATGACGACACTCGTAGCGAGTTTGGCGGTACATTAATATTAATAAGTCGGCACATCTCAAATGTGCTCCTGCCGAATAAAGCCGAAACATAGCCCACAGTAGGCAGGCTAAATGTAAATGCCATGTATACTGTACACTATTCTATGCCAAAATAACTAAGTGAGCCCCGGACCAATCCAGCAGAGTGCTCAAGTGAATTCTGATTAGTTCATTGTATTGCCACACTAGGCTATGTTAAGTGACTCTGTGACCGTGAACCTGAGGTAGGTGAACGTAACATACTTAAGTGTTCTTAAGTCACCGTCCTATAATTTGTGTCTTTGAATGGTTTTGTAGTGGAGTGGTGAAAGTTATTACTTGAGTGTTCAGTTCTAATGCAGGATGTTTGGCTAACAAAGAGATTTAGTTCTAGAAATCAAAGCGACAAGTAAAAGGAATGAAAATAGAAGCACGAGCTCCTCCCTCACCAACCCAAAGATTCCAAAACTATACACCATCCCATTTACTATGCCCTTGACTATATTCAGCCTGTGATAGCTTTACATTAATTGTGCACGCCCACTTTTTAGCCCCACGAGCCGCCCCTGAGCCGGCCTATATGTTATTATACATACGTTATAAATAGACTAATTATAAT
>NW_004798898.1:38011-40508 GCF_000002075.1 Aplysia californica | reverse complement strand
AATTCTTTGAGGACTTACCGGTCGTACGCATGCACAGACACACACGCGCACATACACATATGCACACACACACATACACTCACACACACGAAAATATACATATACAAAGACACACACAAATACATTCACACACAAACATACGCACATACACACACATACGCACACACACATACACACAGACACAGACACACACACACAGCGCGCGTGCACACACACATACACACACAAACACACAAACACACGCATACCGACACAAATCTAAACACACACACATACACAAACAGCAGGGGTGGGGGGTGAATAGATGACTGTTTAAGACAGGTAGGTCGCCGTTATAGCAGGTTCGACTACACTCTTCAGGATGCTTTTACGCTCTCGAATCGAACTTCCGACTTGTGTCTTAAGTGGCCGACAAGATATCCGCAGTCATCTCGACCCAGAAGGATCCATCTCTCCGGTTTGTAGCCGAGGATTTCCAGTTTTCCTTGCCCATTCACCAACGTCGACGCTCAAAGTGTTGGGTTTTTTTCCCCCGGCTTGTTTTTCTTTTAAGAGGTTCTGGCAACTCTTTGAGGACTTACGACTGGACGCACGTATGCACACACACACACACACACACACACACACACACACACACACACACACACACAAACACACACAAACAAACACGCAGTCACAAACACACAGTCACACTCAGGTTTGTATTCACATAATGCATAAACAGTAATTTAATGTTAAGCTAGATACACTCAGTATAATTTATTATATGATAGGCCTAATAATAATTCCGTAATGATAATTTAAATTCACTATAATGCCTAAAATAATAGTTACACTAACAGGGCTACATGAGCATTGATAAAATTGATAATAGAACAGTTATAATGATAATGATAATATATAAAAGTAATGAATCGTGTCAAAGATCGTGTCAAAGACGTGTCAAAGATCGTGTCAAAGATCGTGTCAAGGCTAAAGCTGAGCACCAAGCTAATCTATCTATATTGAATTAACTACAGTAATACAAAAGCTATATTATTAATGATTTGAATAATAATGATAATTTAGAACACTCTACTTTATCATTTTGTGATCCCCATAACTTTCAGTTTTTAACTATGCACACGATGTGTATAAATAGGCCATATAATTATTTTTCAAGTGCAGAAGATTTGCTTCTCCCTGTCTTGGCCTAGATCTACAAAAATATATTTTTATTTTTTGGGGTTGTCATATTAATAAAAAAAAATTATCCTGATCAAGGGAGTCAGAGATATTTGCATGGCATAAATATATTATAATATATGCTCTTTCACTCCTTGAAATGCGAGAATCAAATCTTCATCATGTGTGGATGGTGACAAGCGTCACCTGTAAGAATTAAATGAAACATTTTTAGGCTAAAACTTACTCTAAACGCAATTAACCATATATCCGTACATTCTTTTTTCTTTTACTATCGTATCCATACGACGTATGGAACTCTGTGCCATCATTTTCCAAAGAGGAAATTCACTCGTTAATCCGATCCCTACGCTTTGCATAGCAGTCTGTCAAAATGATTTTTTGAAAAATACTGAAAGTTTCAAAGAGAAATATTCGTTTTTTACTGGAAGTATTCTAAAATGTGAAGAATACAACCTCGGGGGTACAAAATGACCCCAGGGCGTACGGATAGGGCTAGGATTAGTGACTTAGTGTCCTAGCTCGCTAGAATAAAATCGATACCGCCATATTTTATGTAAAGAAAAAACACCTGCTAATTTCCCACATACACATGAATATAAAGCCAATATTCGTCTAAAAAAGAGGTGCAAATGAACAAGAAAAGGGCTATACTCTAGGCGGTACTATACTCGGGATCATGAGATGGCAGCTTTGAAAGTAAAATAATAGGCCTACCAAATATAATACTACCCCAGCCGGGAGGTGGGGTTTTGGGGTGGTGGATGGGGGATGGATGGGGGTGGTTGGGCTAATTAATTAATTAATTTGAGAATGGATATCATGAACATCTGATCTCTTTCACCGTCATGTAATCATGATATAATATATTTATGTTACGCAGTTGCGCTTTTTTGTGAGTGACCTATATTGGAATCTAGAACGTCGCATTTGGACGTTCGTACTACGGTCGTGTTAACTGGTGTTCTTTTATTGTTTTTGTAGAGGTTTTACGGCACTCGCAACTGCATACGGTCATATATTAGCGCCAAGGGGTGGATGTCAACAGAGGAGTTCTTACAGGGAATCAGGCTTACTCTGCTCACCTCTCTGGCTTTAACAGCACAAAGTCTGCTTCGACTATCAAGGCACACCGGAAATAGCGGGTCACAAGACTGTGACAAACATGACAAAAGCAGTAGAGGGAAAAAAGACGATAGTAGGTTAGGAAAGAACAAGCGGCTGTTCCCTTTTGTAGTTCAGGCACAGTTATGAGTAGAATATAAATGAATCAGCCCTTTTATAATTCTACTGTGCATAATATGTTAATGTC
>NW_004798898.1:36167-37364 GCF_000002075.1 Aplysia californica | reverse complement strand
ACCCACGACCTTACGGTTGCGAGTCCGAGAGCCTAACCACTAGGCCACCGACGCCACTATATAGGTTTGTAAGGTGGAGATAAAAGCACCCTCTGGGCAGTGCCATTGACTGAATTATCTTTAGGCCTTTCCCATAGGGGGGACATTTCTCGTTCAAGCAAGAATTGTAAATGGGCTGACTCATGTCACGCTCATAACTGTGCCTGATCTACAACAGGGAACTGCTGCTTTTTCTTTCCTGATCCTTACTATTGTCATTTCCCTCTACTTCTTTTGTATGCTCGTCACTCTCTTGTGACCTGCTATTTTGGGGGTGCTTTGATAGTCGAAGCTGACCTTGTGCTGTGTTGAAGCAAGAGAGGTGAGCAGTCTAAGGCTGATTCCCTGTAAAGACTTCTCTGTTGACACCCACCCTTAGCGCTCATATGACCTTATAATGCAGTTGCGAGCGCCGTAAAACCCTCAACTAAAAAAAAAGAGATAAAAGACAGAAAACGTCCCGGGTTGACCCTGCCAATTTAAATTAAGCCTACAGGGTCGAAGTCCGCCATCTAAATTATCTAAATTTTGGCGATTGGAGCCCCAAACATCCTACTAGACATTATTGCTCCCCCCCCCAAAAAAAAACGACCAACAAGAAGAAAAAAAACGACCCTCCATCAAACAAACAAAAAATAGCAAAAGAGCAAAAAAACAACAACAACAACAAAACAACAACAACAAAAAAAAACCCAGCAAACGAAACAACACCCCCCCCCTAAAAACAAAACAAAACAAAACATAACAACCCAACAACAACCGAACGTTAATTAAAAAAACAAAAAAAACCCTAACCAAACAACTCCCTGAACAAACAACCCCACCCTTCCTCCAGAACTCAACAAACAAAAAGCTGTTGCTCACTGCGTCAGTTGGGTCAAACGGACGGGGACAGTTGACAACAATACTTATTTCCATTCATTTACTAAAAATAGGCCTGTGTTATAATTAATGATATTACGTATTTATATAGATCCCCGACGGGTTACATTCTGTGTACAGTTTCGTAGCGGCGTGTGCGCGTCACCCACCACCCGTCCAGGGTAGACACCTGGTGGATGAATATTCTATACGACATGAGCACTCATTTTTTGCTAAAACATCGTTTCAGACCAAAAAAACAACAACCCCCCCCTCCTCCTTTCCCTCCTTCCCAAC
>NW_004798898.1:33384-34671 GCF_000002075.1 Aplysia californica | reverse complement strand
ATGTATATATTATGTATATGTATGAGTCTGTGCCAGAACCTGTACCTCTAAACATGTCTTAGAGGTCGAAAATTGAAAACTACTTTCCGTTTCAATACCGTGAATATGTAGATAATTGGTGTTATTTTCAGAATCATGTGCAATTAAAGCAGCAAAATAGTATTTTGTAAGAAATTTAGATGTTACATGGCCACTTTGTGATTCTGATGTGCATAACTATGATGACAGAAAATCTCTACCAATTATAAAATTAACCCCATTGTTTAAAGTTGGTGTCTCAAGTACTTTTCATGCCAGTATCGAGCCTTTAAGAAAGAAAAAAAAATCCCATTTGATTTTGTGATATTTGATGTAACATGTCATCATAGTTTATGCACGTCAGATAGCCTGACCAAAATAATCTTCTTTTCCAACTTTTCTTTTGAAGCATCACTATTGTGATATCAATTTGCATAATATCAGTCTATATTAAGTTAAAGATTGACATATTAAGATTATGAGGACAGTAGGTTCTTGAGAATTATGTTAAACAAGATTAAACAGTTCTTCTGTACCTTACTATGGTGACTTTTTTTCATCATCGGTATGAGGCTTTAGACGTACCCTCAGTACCAGTAAAATTTTGAAGACTAAATTACCTAAATACAAAAATGTGTGTTTTGAAGAAAGTGCAATGCTATTGTCATGTGACAAATTGAAATGTGCAAAAAATAGCACCAAAATCACTTATTTTATCATTATAAAGATATAAATCACACATAAAACAAAAAATCTGTTGCTTGTGTTACTGCTACTGCAGCATATCTTGTCACAAACAGAATAAGTATGTTTTCTATAAGTAGTACAAAACAATACTGCTTCGCATTTATATGAATGATAATGTAAAATACTGTGGTTCTGGCAAAAGCTCATATATATATATAGCTAATAACATATATATATATATGTTATTAGCTGGGTACCCCGTAAGATGAACGGACTCAAAAGAATCGATCGTCAAATCATTGTTGGAAACCAGTGCACACTGCATGTGAACGGACGTCTTAGAAGACGGACTTTCCCAAGATCTGATCTAAACGAAACTAACTAAAACCGAAGATTAAACTTCAGGGATTTCAGACTCTAAAGTATAACCATGCACCCTCTAAATGAGTCTGATCCACCGTAAATTTTGTTCGAATTCGAAAGTGAAGTGGTTTGGAAGTTTTAAGCGACCAAAGTGACGAACTTTCACAAATGTAATGTGATATAAATGTAATATAAACATAAAGAAATATATTTTTTATT
>NW_004798898.1:30994-32325 GCF_000002075.1 Aplysia californica | reverse complement strand
ACACACACACATAGTACACACACATACACACATACACACATAGTACACACACATACACACATACACACACACACACACACACACACACACACACACACACTCACACACATCACTGAAATTAAGAAAACGCCCACCAGTTGGCGACTACATCAAATCACCCCTGGTTGGCAGGCTCTACTGATCCAAGTACATGTACATATGTAATTAAATCGGAAGAGTCGAAGAGTGCGCTGTTACTGTTACCATGGCAACCAAAGACGGAACTGGAAACATTGTCTTGTTGGGAGATTAAGTCGCTGTGTGTTCAAAACGGAGGTGTCGTCGTGTATTACGCTTGTAGTCGGAATTAGTCGTATATACACACATAATATATTAACTATGCGTGGTTTAGCTACCATTGTTTTTGTATATTATGTATAAACACGTCTATTTCCATATTATGTGTGTTCAACAGATCTATAAATTGCTAGTCAAAGACGTCAAACCCGTGTGCAAGTTGCGCACGTTAAAGATCCCTTGGTGGTCTAAAATCGATAAGAGTAGGCTTCGGCTGCCACCCGGGCAAAATTCAAAATTTCCTACCAACGAAAAAGTATTAGGTGTGTCCCACGCGCTCATATGACCTTATGCAGTTGCGAGCGCCGTAAAACCCTATACTAAACAAACAAACAAAACAGACGTCAAAGACAGTCAAGCACACATATTGTCGTGGGAAAAAAGTGGGAGCTGGTTTAGTGGAGGTTCGAGCGCGCTATGGCGGTCTACCTTTTAATAAGCCCAGCTAAGTCAACCACAGTCTACGAGGATTGTCATATTATTATGGTGAAGTCTTTTCTGATTGGCAAGGGTAGCGAAAGCGATGGGGGCTATACTCTTTAATACTATCTCTCAGTCTCAGCGTCAAGGCACTTCTTACTTTATCAACAAACAGTTACAGTTAGTGGTCAAGCTTCCGGGTTCGTTATCGTGAGTTTGCGGGTTCGGGGGTTCGAGTCACACGCCCGAGGTTGTGTCCTTGAGAAAGGCACTTTACACGAATGATTCCTCATTTCACCCAGGTGGTAATGGGGTGCTCAGCCATAGGCAGCGAACGATGTTGTCGGTATATTTGAGTGTTTTAGCGCCTATAAATGGCAGCTTGCGCTGTTTGCTTCCCAGGAAGTTCTGGTCTGCTGGGGTTATAATATAGATTGTAAAGCACAGAGAGCTAGATGTTGAGCGGGACTTTGCGCTATTAACTGCTATAGTCTTTTTCTTCTTCTTCTTCTCTTTTTCTTCTTCTTCTTCTCTTTTTCTTCTTCTTCTTCTTCTTCTCCTTCTTCTTCTCCTTC
>NW_004798898.1:26552-27991 GCF_000002075.1 Aplysia californica | reverse complement strand
TGTTACTGAAACAAACAAACAAATAAATAAACAAACGAACCAGCGAACAAACTCTCCCATGTTCCACTCTCTGCTACAACTACTTCACCCAGATCTAACTCTGCAAAACACCATCTAGTCTAGACTTCCCTGTAATCACAATTCTTTAATTATTCACCACGCTGCTCTACGAGCACACAAAAATGACTTGTTTTCCGACCGACATGCAATGTCATGGCGTCCGCTTTCATTTATCACTAATTCGAATTTTGAAAAGGGGAAGGGGAGCTCATTGCAACAGCTTACTGTAAATTTTCATTGAAAAGCGTTCGCTGCGCTTCGAGAATCAAGCGCCCTTGCTTGAAATTTTTATGGTGTGACTAGCCTTGTGAATATTGATGAATAGTTTTGTTTAGCAAGAGTTTAACGGCGCTCGCAACTGCATTACTTCTCATATGAACGCGGTATTGGATAGTATTGGATACTCTTTAGAGGCATGTTTCATAGACCTTGTTGGCTCCACTTATCACTTTGTCTCCTAACCATTAAGTACAGAGTAGTTCAGTATTATCTCAGTGAGTTTAGACGAAATAATGAGCTCTAATTTTACTAACTGCAGTTCGAGAAAAATCCATTATCTGTACAGAATCACTCGACATTCGAATGTCTATGCCATGCTTCGAATAACTGTGAATAACGCTAAAAGCATGAATGTTGAATAGAAGTAAAGTCGAATTTGCACTGCTCTAGCTCATAATCACTGTTGAAAGGGAAGCGAACATGTTCAAAATGCCAGATACGCGCCTTCACACGAACGCTGACTCCTCACACGCAACTGAAGTGTGCAGGTTATAGCCAGTGCCCATTGGCACGATCAGTTCGGTTCGGTTCGGTTTGCTTGCCAGATGAAGGACGCAAAGCGACTATCTTGGCATAAATCGATTGCCCGACTCATCGCCTCAAAAACAAACGTTTGTTTTCAGATGACGAGTCGGGCGATCATTTGGCGATCAGTTTGTCTTATCTCCCTATGGGTACTCCGTATTAGATCTACCCTGAAAACGTCTGTTGTGTGTATGCAGTAATACGTCCTTGACCTATTTCACCAGTGGTCGACAAACCGCCGGGAAAATGAGGGTTGCATCCGATGAGAGTTTCGTCCTATGAGAGTTTCGTGCAATCCAATGAGAGTTTCATTCAATGAGTTTTCATTCATTGTGTTTCCATTTAATGAGAGTTTCATTTATTGAGTTTTTATTCAATGAGTTTCCATTCTATGAGTTTCCATCCAATGAGAATTTCACCCAATGAGTTTTCATTCAATGACTTTTTATACAGTAAGAGTTTCATCCAATGAGTTTCCGTTCCACGAGAGCTTCCATTCCACGAGAGTTTCCATTCCATGAGAGTTTCCATTCCATGAGAGTTTCCATTCCATGAGAGTTTCCATTCCACGAGAG
>NW_004798898.1:24243-25269 GCF_000002075.1 Aplysia californica | reverse complement strand
GCTTCTATTTTATTTTCACTGTCTTTAATGATTGTCCAGCATCCACAGCCATGTAGAAACATTGACCAAGCATAGCATTTCAGAAATTGTTCAGGCCGTCCTCCCCTTATCTTTCTACCTAGCAGCAGTTTTTCTCTGATGGTTCTGATTATAGAGCTTTCCCAGCCTGCCATTTGGAGCGCTTCTCTATTTCATGTAATTATTTCCGTTTCTGTTCATCGTATTATTGCCGGAACATTTTGAATCCCTGCTTTGCTGTTTTTAACGTACCCGGGAAGTTCAGGATTTTTGTTCGTGGCCAGTTGACATTTCTGTTGAGACACGACAAGCACGAATACGTTTGTGGTCACACGAATACGTTTGTGGTCACACGAATATTTTTTTTGTCTCGAGGGACATAAATGTCCAGCGGATTTTTTATCACCCGCAGCTCTTCCTGGCTGTCATTTGCGGGTCATTCACGACTTTGGTTGCCTTTTGGGAATAAAACAAACGAAGGAAAGTTCCAGAGTTGAACACAGTCGGGAAAATCAATGCTCCTCCCTCATGACTTGTGGCCTCATTTATGTCGTCGCACGGATTTGTGTCACCAATACATAGTTGCCTAAATGTTTCACAAACTAGGTCATCTTTGCAATCCGTAGCTGGTCGTTATATTTGGGTATTGGTTGCCTTTTTTGGAGAGAATGAAAAGACAAAAAGTTCCCCCATTTGAATGGATAAAACACATTTCAAGAAATCGAATAAATGTCCACCATGATTAGTAACGCCCAAAATTGTCTCACAAGGGATATGTATTCACGAGTTTGATTCTCGATTGGGGAGACATTTTTACAAAGTACATTCGATCTTTCTGCTGGGATGTTTTATATCCCTCTGGGCTCGTGTTGACCATGACAGGCCTCCTGAATAGTCGAAACTGTGTCGAATGGGATGTAAAAACAGTTACCATAAAATACGTTTTTGAGGGCCTATGGGTATTGAAGTTCCGTTTTTCAGTACGTATATATATATATCTTCTTCTAT
>NW_004798898.1:20194-21742 GCF_000002075.1 Aplysia californica | reverse complement strand
TCTTCTTCTTCTTCTTCTTCTTCTTCTTCTTCTTCTTCTTCTTCTTCTTCTTCCCCCACCCCTCACCTCATATCCCTTGCCGCCTCTAGGAATGTTGCTTTTTGCCTCTCTTAGATTCACTCAGATTTCCTGGTCGTCTCTGACACGTAAGTCCGGAGCAGCTGGCCTCTTTCCTAATTGTAGAAATTGTATCGATTCGGGCCTGAAATATTTATATAATCAATCAGAAAACACGGCAAAGCCACCTCTCCTCGCTTGCTTGCTTCTGGTAAAAGTGCGAAGCTGACTCGCGCGAAACGCGACTTGCAGGGCGAGCGAGGAAGTTTGGTTGGTAGGAGGTTGGGGTTTGGGAGTGGGAGGGGCGTGTGGAGAGAGGATCACGTCTGGTACACAGGCATTAATGTCTCCTCGGTTAGGCAATTGTACTGATAGACGATGTACTTTATACTGTACGTGCCCTCCCCCCTCCACTCCCCCCCTCTCCCGACGTCCTCCACCTGGCGTCGCCCACTGACCCACTTTCCGCTCGGGCTTCGAGTCAAAGGTCACACGGTGACCCTGTTATGTGTGTCTGTTACGGCAGAATTTTATAGTACACATCAGGCTGGCAGGCAGGCACGTCCTATTTTTGTAGAGATACTCTCTTGTTTGAAATGAGCAACCCTCAAAGTAAGTGGGTGGCTGGTGGGTGCTCTGGTATGGCTTCTTGATCCTTGAACTTTCCTGCAAACTGCAAACATCTGTCGTCCTTATCACCCCTTGTTTTGTTTGGTATTTTTTATTCTGTTGTAGTTGTAGCACCTAGATCTAATCTTCGGCACTTATTATTAAATTTTACAATAGAGTATTACATAATCGGGTTGCAAGGGCCATGAAAGTCTAACTTAAACTAACAAAGCCTGTTAGGTCCATTTCATGGCTTGTGCTTCGTATTGCGGGGGTGCACGACTGCTTCAAAATAAAGACTGA
Source organism: Aplysia californica (assembly GCF_000002075.1). Classification (NCBI taxonomy): domain Eukaryota; kingdom Metazoa; phylum Mollusca; class Gastropoda; order Aplysiida; family Aplysiidae; genus Aplysia; species Aplysia californica. The sequence goes on along the minus strand of NW_004798898.1, from coordinate 20,773 downwards.
ACTAAACCAAGCAGAGGTGTGAACTGTTGTGAATGCAACCTACTTGCCTTTTGCTCATGCGATCGCCGTAAAACTCTTACTAAACTAAACTAACTAAAAAGTAAAGATTGTGAAAGAGGAAACGTGGGGTGTTAAAAGCAGAGGTTGCGCCGACGGCTCGGTTCAATGACTACTGTTATGGCACATTTCTCTAATAATATCGACTTTTTTTTTAACTTTCTCGTGGCCGCAGATCTTTGCCATATATATTTAATTATCTTTTGGATGTGAAGATCGGACTGTAAGTAATTTATAATTTACAGCCGGGTTCTCACTCCGAAAAGATTTTATGAGAAGGAGAAAGATTTACGGTCAGGGAAAAGTAAAAAGTAAAAAATAGTCGATAAAAGTCAAATGTGGCATTTTGGTTTCTTTGAACCGCCGGCCTGTTAATAAAGCACTGTTCGTATTCAACAAAAACACATTTTTTGGGGGTAAAAGCAACGATGGTAAGGTGAAATGAATAAAGCTTGTAATGACAATGAGTGTACAAAAAAGTAAAGAACGTGTGTTATAGAAAAGATTTATGTAAATGTGCCC
>NW_004798898.1:17694-19146 GCF_000002075.1 Aplysia californica | reverse complement strand
GCGTGTCCCACGCGCTCATATGACTTTATGCAGTTGCGAGCGCCGTAAAACACTTAACAAAACAAACAAAAAGAAACAAGAAAGACCGGGATAGTCGATAATAAAACCTCTCCTTACACAGAAATGGAACTCGGGTCTTCTGCGCGCGACGATGAAGCGCTGAACCGTACCACCATAGACGCTGGTGAAAGACTATGTTATATAAATATATTTTAAGGGTTGGGGGGAGGGGGGGAGGGAGTGGGTGGGGGTAGGGAGAGAGGATCGACATTCACTTTTAACCTGAAAGGAAAATTTGTGTTTATAATTAATTCCGCTGGTTGTGTGTAACCTTAAGGGCGCTCTTGTGGATGCCAGGTGTTGTCGAATATCTTCTTACGTTGTGAGATCGTACCATCGTTGTTTTCTGCAATTGGCTTACTCCAGCCTTGACCCTTAACCTGACCTTCCGTCTTGTTTTTCCCAGCGGTTGGTATAGTGCAGTTGGATAAGCGTCGTGCTTGGTTTCATGGTGGGTGATTGGCGGGCGGTCTGGTGTGGTTTGTTCGTCCTTCTTGTCGGTGGTTAGAGGGCGCCGCTGTTTATTCTTACTTCTTTACTCACCCTCAGTTGTTCCTGTATCACCAAATGACCATTGTTGTGTCTGTGTTATTTTCTTTACTCAAACAAAATAATCAGTCAAACAAACCCACAATGAAACAAAAAAAACAAAACAAATAAACAGTGGTTGGTTGGAGGATGCTCTTGTTGTGAGCTCCCTCTTTCTTATCAGACATCTGTCGTCCCTATTATCTCCCCTCCATCTTTTTTGTGTTTGTCTATCTCTTGTCTTTCACGCCTATTCTTCAGCGCTTGTGTGGCCTTTGTTATTGTGATGTAGGCGCCGTAAAACTCTGACTAAATCATAAAACAGACAAACAAACAGACAAACAAACAAGCTTCTTCTTTCCTATCATTTAACTGTCGTTTGTTCCTAATTCTTCGCTGCATTAAAAAAACAAAAAAACAACACCTCTGCCGTATCAACACTACTTTAAGAGGCGGGACCTCCGAGTTCTACATCCATCTCCGAAAGGACCAAGCCAAATGGGAAATTTGTGTAACTTAATGTCTTTTTTTATTTCTACCAGCAAGGGAACAAATGGGATGCGGCCATTGTTTTGTACTGTTGCTTGTTTTATACAGGTGGATGTTAGAACAGGTTTCACTTTATTTTAATCCCCCCCGGGGGGGGGGGGGGGGCGGTGCCACTGAATGAAGTGTCTTTAGACTTTTCCCACAATGGGGACATTAACTTGTTTTTATGCCCAGTAGAAATGTAAATGGCCTGATTCAACAATGTCATGCTCTTAACTGTGCCTTAACTGCTAAGGGGAACTGCTGCTTTTTCTTTCCTAATCCTTACTATCGTCATTTTTCCTCTACCTCTTTTGTATGTTTGTCACACTCTTA
>NW_004798898.1:12420-14603 GCF_000002075.1 Aplysia californica | reverse complement strand
CCCCCACCCCCAACCTTTCTCTCTGCCACCTTGCCCCCGATCAGGTGCAATTGCTACATGATGTCTGTGTTGCTTTTGTTGATCCCTCGCCGTGATTATGTTCAATTTGTTCAAGAAAAAATTGGTGATGATCTGTTGTAAGAAACGATTGTTCTCCAGCTGTATCTATGCAGCGTCTCCGAATTGTTGCTTGTTAATTCGGGTCTCGGTCTTTTCGGAATCGATACCCGTCATCCGTGACCTCAATCTTCCCTCTCTTTCCTCGTGACAAACTCCTCCATCCCAGCAGGTGCTCAGGTGTGGTTTGAGCCTTCTTTCCTATCAAACATCCTTTTTCCTTATCTCCCCCTCATTGTTTCTTTGTTTTGTTTTGGTTTAGTGTTTGTTACTCTCTTGTAAAACTTCTAATCTTCGGCACCTATGTCATCTTACTGTGTTGCTAGTGCTGTAAAACTCTTGCTGAACCGCCTCCACGGTGAGGTAATGAAGAAAAAGTCTGATCTAGTACTACACTGCTGTGAAAAGGTGATGTTGATTTTTTTTACAGCCAAACCCTCGTTTCACACCTTTTAGTGACGGCAGCAAAACAAGGGGAACCTTCATTTTTGAACCCAAGCTAAGAATAATTTGACCAAAGTTCAAGATGTGCCAGACCGATGATCAATACTTCGTTGAAAACAGCCTTCGATACCAAGCGGCATGCACTTTTACCCGCAACAAAGAACTTTAAGAATTCGAATCCGGGTAGCGACGGAAAATTTTCGTCTCGGTAATTGCCTCCTCTCTCTAGTCTCTCCTCTTTTCCTGCTCTGTAGAGTAGCAATGTTCTGTTGTTGGCTTTCGTCTCCACTTTCTGCCCCCACCCCTCACCTCCTTTGCCCCCTCCTCTGGGCTCCTGACTTTTTCTGCAGCCTTTTTACTGCTACTCAGTTGGTAGGAAATTGTGAATTTTGCCTGGGTGGCGGCTGAAGCCTACTCGTATCGATTTTTAGACCTCCTAGTAATAATTAACGTGGACAACTTGCTCCCCAGACCTCCGAGATTTTTCGCCCTTGTCCGAGCAGGCTAGCTGCAGATCTATCCTACCAGAAGATCAGGGGTGTGGCTGAAAGACAGCAGTAAGAAGGAGCAATGAAAAACAGCAGAAAGGCTGAAGAAAGAGCCAGGAGCCCAGAGGAGGGGGCAAAGGATATGAGGGGGTGGGGGCAGAAAGTGGAGACGAAAGCAGACGACAGAACATTGTTAGAGAGCAGGAAAGGGGGTGAAAGGAGACAATTTTAGAGAATTGAAAAATTTTCCGTCGCTACCCTGATTCGAACCCGGGACCTTTGAATGAGAGGCGAACACCTTAACCTCTTGGCCACGTGAGCCCCCCTATAGTAACATTGTTTAATAAGAAAGACGGAGCAAACTGTATCAGAGCCCCCGCCAACCAACCATTTTCCCTCTTGTCTTCTTTTTTTCTCTCCAAATTAGACGCACATATTTTTTGTGCCCATATCGACACCATTTAGATCATTTTGGAGGTCTGGGCGGGCTGAGAGGGATATAGTATACCTACAGAGAGACCCGGATAGATCTACTCCATTTATATTAAACTTCAGTTTCTCCCCTCTCGGAGAAAATAAACTAGGAAATCGAACTCGGGTGACTTGCGTGCGATGACATCTCGCCTTACCTTCTTCTATTGTTCACCACTAAACAATGTTATTTTCTAACAACACTGACATGACCAGCTCCTGAAAAAAGATCACGATCATTTTCTTTATAGGATAACCGACACCAACTCTTCACATTTTCCCTTTGCCCTGTGAACGGGCGTGTGGCTAGGCTGTCATCACACTCTTTTCTTTTTATTGTCATTCGTCGTTTGTGAGGCCACCTTTCTCTTTTCCGCTCTTCATGCCTAAATGTCTCTGTTTTACAGCAGGAAAATATACTGGAGACTTGAACGTGTTAATGATGTGTACATTTAGTTAATAAGATGTTCCCCGTATCGCCAATTGAGGCTTCTTCAGGAACATTGTAGTTACTAAGATGTTCCACGTATCGCCAATTGAGGCTTCTTCAGGAACATTGTATCTAAAAACCCCCCAACAAAAACAACAACAAAAAAAAGCAAAAAAACAAACAAAACAAAACAAAACGAACCAACAAAAATCAAAAACAAAATACGACGCCAT
>NW_004798898.1:9248-10328 GCF_000002075.1 Aplysia californica | reverse complement strand
CCACACACACACACACAACTTGCCATTCGAAACTTCGACTTTGAAAGATTCTAGCTGTTCCATTGATTCATTATTGAGTATGAACAGAGATGGAACTACACAGGCTGGTTATTCTGATGTGTATAGTGCGGTCAGAAATTCATAGCGCAACTTATCCTCGAATATCTGTTTAACGAATTAATCAATGTCATCCATGCTTTGCACAGTTGTTTGTATCAAATTGTCTTAACGTAATCATATTTTTCCGCAATAATTGAGGCTAAATTAAAAAAACACTTTTCTTCTTAAATTTTAAAAATAAAATACTACAACTACAAATCTCCCTTCACGCGGAAAATGGAATTGCCCTCAACACTTCCCGCTTCTCACACACATTTTGTATACGCATATACGGCCTACGTCACAGCTCACCAATGACACCTTTTAGTGGCTAAACTAGTTTCAAGAAATTAATTTTATAGTGAACACTTTTTTTGCATTAAAAGTAGTAGAAGTTCTCAAATAATTCGATCAAAAACTTAATGTCGCGATTAAAAAAACATGACGGGCTTGCTTTTAAAAGCGATACTGTCCCAGCTGTAAACCTTTTAAAATCTTAAGAAACCGCCCACTGAGATTTTTAATTAGTTTTCATTAAAATTTTCTAGAATAGAGCTAACAGGTGTTTGTGTGACTTCGTAAGGTTTTACGGCGCTCGCAACTGCATAAGGTCATATTATGAGCGCCAAGAGGTGGATGTCAACAGAAGTCCTTTCAGGGAATCAGATTTACTCTTCTTTCCTCTAGCTTCAACAGCACAAAAGCTGCATCGACTATCAAGGCACCCCGGAAATAGAGGGTCATAAGAGTGTGACAAATTTTATACAAAAGCAGTAGAGGAAAAAATTATGACGATACCCGTATAGTAAGGATTAGGAAAGAAAAGCTTGCAGCAGTTCCCTGTTGCAGTTAAGGCACAGTTATGAGCATGACATCGATGAATTAGGCCATTTACAATTCTACTGTGCTTAAGAACAGGTTAATGTCCCTTAATGTGGGAATGGCCTAAAGACACTTCAGTCAGTAGCACCGTTCGGGGAG
>NW_004798898.1:6657-7913 GCF_000002075.1 Aplysia californica | reverse complement strand
AAATAAAATAAAAAATAAAAAAGAGAATAGATCTCATATTCATGACTGTAACCCGGGAATATCAAATTTTGTACTCATGGTTGCGTTTGCTGTGACAAAGTCATGACAATAACTTGAAATTCTAAACTGTACTGATTATACGTGTTTACTGTGACAATATTCATGACGATAACTTGCACTTTTAAATTTTGCTGAGCATATGTTTGCTTTGAGAATATTCATGGCAATATCTTGAAATTTTTAACTGTGTTTGCTTCAGCGAATATTCCTAACCCTAATTCGATGTTTTGTATTTTTTAAGTGAGACGTTGACCCCGCTGTGAGTTTGGTTCACGTGTGTGAAGAATTTCAATGCATCATGGTGAAATCTGGCGCTCGTCAAAATAAAGTGAAATGGAAGAAAACAGCATTTTTCCACCCATTGGTCAGGCAATTTTTATCGATTTTTCTTCTTTGGGCTGAACACTTTTTATGTCCATCTAAGAACCGATTTCTGAGTGAATTTTTTACAAAAAAATATCCATTTACCTTGAATATAAGTCGAGATATTTGCGAAAGAAGGCGGTGGGGGTCACGTGTTTTCAGAGGTAAAATTAGTGAGAAAATGGCCGCCCCATGTTTTTACGAACAGCTAGAAAATCGATACTCGTACGGCTTGTTCACTTTCGTCTGACCGCCTTTGTGGTATTGCCCGGTTACACGTAACGATAGATTGTGCACAAACTGGACTTGTGGGTGGTTGGCGGGTTCTCTAGTGTGGTTTGCTTCTTGTTTCCTGTCAAACATCTATCGTCCTTACCTCCCCTTCTTCTTTTTTTTATGTTTGTTACTCTCTTGTAATACCAAATCTTCTGGCGCTCATATGACCTTATGCAGTTGCGAGCGCCATAAAACCTCTACTAAAACTAAACTAAAACTGGACGATCCATCCATCATACGACAAATCGTCATGGGTACCGGACCCGGGGCTTTGCGCTACCCCTGAATTACAAAGTCCTATCCGACTCGAACCCCCGAACTCGGAAGTTGCGCACAATAAAGATCGCTTGGTGGTCCAAAATCGATAAGATTTGGCCTCGGCCGCCAGCCGGGCAAAATTCAAAATTAGTCCTAACCAAATTAAAAATGTTTTATGTGTCCCACTCGCTCGTTTGACCATATTATTATGCAGTTGCGAGCTCCTTAAAACACTTACTGAAACAAATTCTTCTTCTTCTTCTTCTTCTTCTTCTTCTTCTTCTTCTTCTTCTTCTTCT
>NW_004798898.1:0-5215 GCF_000002075.1 Aplysia californica | reverse complement strand
CCTTGTGTGTGTGTGTGTGTGTGTGTGTGTATGAATGTGTGAGTATATATATATATATATACGTCCTTCTTCTTCACGTGGGCGTGTGTGCTCGTGCATGTTTATTTTATCGTAAGAACTCTAGATCGGCATAAATATGAAACTTCCATATCTAGATCATTTGTATTTTGGCGGGCAGTCCTTGTGGCTTTTGCTAGAAGTACCCTTCTGGATACACTACGGTGCATTACACTTTTAAATACATTATATTTGTGATACGTTACGGTTTTGAAACTTTACATTAATTATGAGTACCTTAAATTTGTGATACGTTACGTTTTTGAAACTTTACATTAATTATGAGTACCTTAAATTTGTGATACGTTACGTTTTTGAAACTTTACATTAATTATGAGTACCTTAAATTTGTGATACGTTACGGTTTTGAAACTTTACATTAATTATGAGTACATTAAATTTGTGATACGTTACGTTTTTGAAACTGTACATTAATCATGAGTACCTTAAATTTGTGATAAATTAAATTTGCGGGAATGTTACACACGACTGTTTATAGAATCTCAAGAAAAACCCACTTTGTGGATTTACGTTTATTTGGTGTTTCATTTGATAAAATATAACGTTTATGGAAAAGTTAGATACGTTCTTGAGAACATTACGTTTATAGTTACTCTATTTAGAAACGTAAGTCTTGTGGAAGCATCACGCTGATGAAGGTTTCTTTTTTCAAACTATACGTTTTGAAAACGTTACATAGGAGCTTTTAACGTTACCGTTAACGATTCCTCTACCCAACGTGGAAACGTTACTTTCTCGTAAACGTTACAATTAAGCGCTTGTACTTTAAACGGTTTCTCAACCTAACGTGGAAACGTTACTTTCTCGTAAACGTTACAATTAAGCGCTTGTACTTTAAACGGTTTCTCAACCTAACGTGGAAACGTTACTTTCTCGTAAACGTTACAATTAAGCGTTTGTACATTAAACGGTTTCTCAGCATGGCGTGGCCAGGTTCCCCCGGGGCTGACGTGCTCGATGGTATCGTCATACGGGACACTATGATGTACGATAATATTAATCGTATCATAAAGGGAAACCCTATAACCATTCTGCCTTCATCTTAAAAATACAATGCAGTTTTGACAGTTTTACAAGAGAGTCAAAGGACTGGTTGTTGATTGATACAAACATAAAAAAGTATTGTTTTAAAGCTGATACGGAAGTTACATTCAAACCTGTATTCTGTATTCTTGAAAATATTGACTTGGGATGTTAGCAAGGCGTTTATTTACTTGGTAACAACATTTAGTTGTTTTGGTTGGGGGGGGGGGGGGATTCCTTTTTTTTGAAGGGGGGGGGGGAAGTTTCTCTCCCGTATAACTGCATAAACTGCATATACTCTGTTTTAAAAAAAGATGACCCCAGCATTGCCATGCCAATGGATCGCCACTTATCCCACCTAGATGCTGTCTACTTACCATTCGTGGCGTGAATATAATTTTTCACGTCTGTTTTTTCATCTCTGCTATTTACACCGGTTGCGATGCCTAACTAGAATCTGCCTTTTTAGAAAACACATTCTAAAAGATCTAAATTGTCTCTAAGGTATATCTAATTTTTCAATTCGCCTACATAAACGGTAGCGATCCCGAACTTGAATCCGCCTTTAGAAGACACATTCTAAAATATCTAAATTGTATCTTAGCTATATCTAATTTTTTCTATTCGCCTACATAAACGGTAGCGATCCCGAACTTGAATCCGCCTTTAGAAGACACATTCTAAAATATCTAAATTGTATCTTAGCTATATCTAATTTTTCTATTCGCCTACATAAACGGTAGCGGTCCCGAACTTGAATCCGCCTTTAGAAGACACATTCTAAAAGATCTAAATTGTCTCTAAGGTATATCTAATTTTTCAATTCGCCTACATAAACGGTAGCGATCCCGAACTTGAATCCGCCTTTAGAAGACACATTCTAAAATATCTAAATTGTATCTTAGCTATATCTAATTTTTCTATTCGCCTACATAAACGGTAGCGGTGCCCAACTAGAATCCGGCGCTTCTACATCATCTAAATTGTGTCGTGGCTATAAGTTAAGTTATTCACTACTGCTACGGAGACGGTAGTGATGTCGAAGAAAAAAAAAAAAAGGATCTAAATTGAGTCTTAGCGACGCCAAATTTTTTACTCTTCCTAAATAAACGGTAGCGATGCCGAATTAGAAACCGTTTCCTAAATGGAATGATCTAAATATCGTCGTAACCAAGTCAAATTTTCACTACTGCTACATCATAAACGGTAGCAATACCGGATTGGAAGCCGCCTTCTGAGTGATCTAAATTGTGTTGAGGGGGTCGTAAAACATTCTCAACTACACCCACAACTACAACAACAACAACTACAACTACAGCTACAGCCTCTGCTACACCTATACCTACAACTGCAACTACAACTGCAACTATTACTGACTTACTTTTACTTTTTCATCCTCTGTTGCCGTTAAGCGTCGAGTGGAGATGCAGTTTTCTATGGTAGGCCAGCTCCGCAGCTCTTTCAGTTGTGATGTTATGTTTTCTTAGGGTTTCCTTGACACTCTCGATCCACCTTTTGCGTGGCCTCCCTCTTCCTTTATAGCCTGAGTGCTTGGTGTTGTAGGCTCTCAGGGCTGGCTGGTCAGGTGACATGCGTAACAGTAACAGGTGGCCAAACCATTTTGTCCTCTGTCGTTCTATGTAACTGCAACTACAACTATATCTCTACAACAACAGCTACACCTACAACTACTCCTACACATACACAAACAGCTACAACTACAACTTCCTACAACTACAACTACACCTACACCTACAACCGCAACTGCAACTATATCTACAACAGGTACAACTACACCTACACCTACTACTACAACTACAACTGCAACTATATCTACCACAGCTACAGCTACAGCTACAGCTACAGCTACAGCTACACGTACACCTACAACTACATCTACAACTACTACGACTCTCTTATCGGGTTCCTGGTTACACTTACAACGGTATCTACTCTCTCTCTCTCTCTCTCTTTCTCTCTCTCTCTCTTTCTCTCTCTCTCTCTCTCTCTTTCTCTCTCTCTCTCTCTCTTTCTCTCTCTTCTCTCTCTTCTCTCTCTTTTTCTATCTCTCTCTCACTCTCTATCTATCTATCTATCTATCTATCTATCTATCTATCTATCTATCTATCCATCCATCTATCTATCTCCATCTATCCATCTCTCTGTGTCGTATGATTTCTGCAACCTCAGCAAAAAATATAGATTGCTTCTTCCATATTTATGCTTCGTATACATGTACACACTTTGGTATATTGCCTCTAATGCTGCTACTTTTGCAACAACAACATTATTATTATTATTATTATTATTATTATTATTATTATTATTATTATTATCATCATCATCATCATCATCATCATCATCATCATCATCATCATCATCATCATCGTCATCATCATGCTCATTATCATCATCGTTATCATTATCATCATCATAATTATTGTTTATCCCGGTATTGGAATGTTGACGGTTGTTTCTGACATAGCTCAGATGCCGAAACTGATTCATCTATCTGCGACAGAGAGGATATTTAATATTCTCTGCCCAGCTGGTCCTTGGATCAAAAGTTCAAAAGCACAACTGAACAGCACACTGGGATGCTTTTTGACAGTCATATTTATTTATCCGCACCTGGCCTCATTTAGGGACACGTGACTGCTGGATACTATAAATTCACTTTGCGGGGTGGTTGGTGGGTGCTCTGGTGGGGCTTGCTCCTTCTTTCCCTTTCAAATATGATATAATCGTCCTGGTCTCTTTTCCTCCTTCCTTTTTTGTGGTTGTTTGTGTGTTTGCATTTGTGTGTGTTCGTGAGTTTGTTACTCTCCTGTAACGGCATTTGTATATATAACCTAATTGTGTTAGTTGCCTGTGCCGTAAACCTCTTACATTAACTAACAGTTTTTGCGTACTTGATCACTCATCTATCGATCATCTATCGACTGTAATGTTGTTCTCTACTTTACCTCTTGCCAGGTACTTAAAAACTTGCTGCTGCGACCAAAAGGTGTGCGCTTTGGAAATATCGACGGCGACTGCTTTGATGTCTTGAGCACCACTCCTTTGACTTACTTTGAGCTGTCGGCTCGATCGTATTTCTATCCGAATATCTGAATATTATTGAAACTTACAGCCACGGTATTCGCAGTGTCATGATACCGTCTTCCTGCTTTGTGTGGATAGACAGACCTGGATACGATTGTGGAGCTGAATGGATTGACCTTATCATCGCCGTCCTCAACGTCATCAGCAACGTCATCTTAGTTAAATGTCATCCTCAAAGACAACGGTAACGGGTCTCGTGTTTTCCCCCCCACAAGATTGAAATGTCCTATATGTGATCTAGTAGGGCCGTGAAACGTACCCGTTAAGTCCTAACCAGTTCTGCTCAGAACCTATTGGGTGTGATCTAGTTAAAAACAAAACCGTTCTTCTTTGAGGTTGAAATATCCTGTGTGGTGTAGTTTTAAAAAAAGCAAAAAAGTAAATCAATACAAAACAGCTCTTCTTGGAGATTGGGATATTCTATGTGTGTGATCTAGTAAGTCCGTGAAACGCTCTCTAAAAGAAGAACGTCCATCTTTTCTTGGAGGCTGACCCACTCCTGGAAAACACCCCATGCGTCTAACAAGGCTGTGATACCCAGCTCACCGACAGTGTTTTTCCAGTGGATATAATAAATATTATCGACCTTTACCTCCGACCAGCGACGCGCAAACCCTCGCGTCCCTCCCCGGCCCCCTCCCGTCCATGGGTCCGGCGGCCACAGGATGGACAACGACGGCAAGTCCAGAGGTGTTGCTGGTCAGTCCCGGTGGTCACTGGGCCAGTCGGCGATGAGGCCTCCCTGCTCTCCCCCCACCCCGTCCTCCTCGACCTCTGCCCTCGGTGACTTCCGCAGCTCAAGACTCATGCCTGACGAGGTCGACTCGGATTCCGACTCTTCTCTGATGGACGTGAGTAGTTGAGTTTTGATTGTTTGTGTAGAGTTTTGATTGTTTGTGTGGAGTTTTGTTTGTTTGTGTGGAGTTTTGTTTGTTTGTGTGGAGTTTTGTTTGTTTGTGTGGAGTTTTGTTTGGTTTTTTTTGTTTGTTTGTGTGAAGTTTGTTTGTTT
>NW_004798897.1:56557-57592 GCF_000002075.1 Aplysia californica | reverse complement strand
TCTCTCTCTGTCTGTCTCTCTCGGTCTTCTACTCAAAAGTTTCACCTGTCAAGGTAAAAAGTGGTTGGTTTAGACGCGTGGGCTGCTTGAGCATAGACTTGAGAATTTTTTCTAAAAAATTGTTGAAACCGCAAATAGGTAAGTGTTAAGTGGTCGTTTGTACAGGTGAAAATGTTCTTATAGACAGGTGGCCGCTAGAGCAGGTTCCACTGTCAAAATTGAGTTTTCCTCACTCAAAATCAGAGGTGTAAACTCATAAAGTGTCTCTCATCAAGTTTGACGTTTGTGAGCAAAGAGATTCGATCAAAACGTCTCATGTTACTTACTGTCTATGTAAAAAAGTGTTCCTAATTTTTCTTATAATCCCAGGCCACTCTCGCCTTATTCAGTAGCAAATATATAGACTTTTATACAAGACAGGTGAGTACTACTTTCACCAAAAATAAGACAAATAATCGAGTTTTAAGACGATGACTCTAACTGCATAAATATGCCAGACAAAAAAAAGTGAAAGAGAAAAAGAAAATGATGAACACCATATTCAACCTCGTTGTGACAAGTATAAAATGTTGACACGTTTAGTTTTGTTCATTATTTGTATTACGCTTAAATAACGCAGATCCAAATCGATTTTATAACATTTGAACGTGGTTGAATAATTCAGAACATGTGTTCATTCTTTTATCTAATTATTATGTTGGCAATCTTTTTAAAAACAAAATAAAATGTATTATTTATTGACTTGTTGTGTTCGTTTATTTTTTTCTATCTCTGTATAAGTTATTTTACTAACATAATTTAAATGTTTTAACATGTTTCCTATTTCTATAACTGAAGAAAGTTGTAATGCTGAGGAAGATAATTGTTCACGGTCAATAGCAGGTCTCTTGCAGTTTCTCATATCGTCCATGTCGTGATCAAACCGTACAAGTTGAGACAGGATAATTTGATAAGAGAGATTTTAAAAACGAGTTTACTACATTCAATGCTCTTCTCACGGTGGGATTTTTTATGCTATGAGGGAGGGGAGAGAGA
>NW_004798897.1:49629-52558 GCF_000002075.1 Aplysia californica | reverse complement strand
GTGTGTACGTATGTGTGTATGCATGTACATTTGTATATATGTGTATGTGTGTGTGTGTGGTTGTGAGTACTGGAATTCCCTGACAGCTTGCTGAACTAAGGAAAGCGGCTATTTTTCACAAGTTCCATCCAAGTAATAAGATCCATCCGTGTAACAAACTTTCCTGGAGACACATGACCTCTGCCAACTGGTCAGATGTATCAGCAGAAAACTGTTTTTAACCTTAGTGGCGCTAAACCTTGATCTATACCATTTGTGAAGCGTGCAGACAAAATGAGTTGCTTCTCGTATTGAACCCTATGTAAATAGATACATCACGCTTATAGGTGACATTTGTATATCTACAATTTGTAAGTAGGAAATAATAAAAGACAGGTTACAGTTAAAGAATAATAATAGGGCATCAACAGAAAATCTACAAATTTGACCCTAATGTTGAATTTTGGCCAACATCTATATTTGTGGATTGCGAGAAATAACTCATTTTGTCAGCTCGCCTCACATTTCATTATTTGGGGGCTCCAGTAAATTGCAAAGTGCGTAGTGAGTTTAGACTCAAGCAATGTCAAGTAAGTGTCGGTGACACTGGAGTGTGTCCTTGAGCAAGACGCGACAACCCTAGCTCAAAATACAGGGCGCTGCACAGTGGCGACCGACAGTAGCATTGTTGTATACTGTTCTGTATTAGTGTAATAGTGTGTATTTATGTATGTATTTATGCATGTATGTATTTATGTATGTACGTATTTATAATTATGTATTTATGTATGTATGTTTGCCATTGTAAAACAAAGTGCCCTTGTGAGACAAATAAAAGTGTAAAAAAAGTGTTTGTTTTTTTTTAAAGTGTTACCAAGTTTGCGCTAGTAATTTGTAAACGTCATAACTCTGATACAAAGCAATTTAGTCATTTATTGCATTCAAACTCTATGCTGTGTAGTTTTCTATAGAGTCTAATACCATTCAAACAGCACTAAATTTAGCAACAAGTGACTGACATCCTATGATACATATCTTTTTTTCTGATTCAACCCCCTCCCCCCTGCCCCTTCTCACCACCCCCGAAAAAAAGAGAAGAAAAAAAAAGGGAATGAAAAAACACAATTGGTCGCTTTTAAGCACAAGGGGGCTATCCCGAAAAATGCTGTTTTGAGGAAATCGAGGATAACGTTTTCGCCCCTTGTTCATTTTTTTTAAAGGCAAGGAGAGTTTTCTCTATAACAAAAACAAATATGGATCTACACAACAATGAAACCAAACTTTTCATATAGTTTGGGCAATGCCTACTTTTGGTGTTGGTCAAAGTTTCTGGAAACCCCCAAAATCTGGGTTAGCCCGCTTGTCCTTAAAAGCGACACATTAGTTTCTGAACTAGTCACATAAACCGCCGCGTCAGGTGTTCATAAAAATAGGTCTCCGAGCTAATAATAATAATACATGTTCACGTAATACCACGGCACGGTTCAGCCGTCGTTTAATAATATCATGGCTCCTGAGGTCCACCGAGATTTCAGTTCACACGCACCGCCCGAGAGAGGGCTTAATTTGGACCCACCAGCTCCAAATACCCTCAGACCAGGAGTCGCTCCTGCCACGAGCGACACTTGAAAGCAAATTCCTGCATCAACGAGGTCGGAGTGTTGACCGGACGCCCGTCTCAATTTCAATGCTGGACAGTCTGATTGGGAGTTAGCCATCAGCGCGTCATACGACATGGAAACCTGTCCTTGTGGGACAAAGGCATTCCTTGGATGTGCTGTGTCCTGCGCTCTCTGTGATAGTATGTCCTGTCACGATGCGGAGGAATCAGGCGCTCGCCATTTTTTGGGGCATATGAGGTTATTGGTGCCATGTGAACGCTTGTTTGTTTGGTTTGTCTATCTTTTAGGAGGAAAAAAATACCTGTTTATCTTTAATAGAAGTCGAGATATTTGCAGTTGAACGAGGTGGGGATTGAATGGTTTCAGGGGTAAAATAAACGTAAAATGGCCGGCAAAGCTTGGTATATTCCAATGCTTGAAAGTCCGTGGTAACTGAAAATTTATATTTTTGTGTCTTTATTGAACGTTTTTCAGTAAATTCCACGAAAATGTGTTTTTAATTGGACATGAAAGTTTTTTTTTAATCAATAAAAATTGCCAAACAGACAGAAAAATGCCGGTATCTTCGATGATATTACTTTGACGAGCGCCTGATTTCACCACGATGCTGCCTCACATATTATCATTCCGTGGCATTGCAAGTGGATTTTCCAAAACCAACTCCCAGTCAGCATATTATTATAATTGTAGTAAGGGAACATAGCAGGGGTTTGCAAGTTCAGAACTACAACAATAGCTGGGCATTTGACTTGTTATATTCCATAATCACCCACAGACACAGACATTCATAAACCAAGGTACCGAGAGGGGGCGAGAGAGGGGGCGGGATTGAGGGAGGGAGCTTATACGCTTAAATAAGAGAGGCAAAAGTGTGAATTATGTATTCGGTAACAATAATAGCATGTTCTGATCTCTTTCTTTCTTTCTTTCTTTCTTTCTTTTTTTCTTTCTGTCCCTTTATTTCTTTCTGTCCCTTTCTTTCTCTCTCTCTTTTTTCTCTCTGTCTTTCTCTCTCTCTTCTCTCTCTCTCTCTCTCTCTCTCTCTCTCTCTCTCTCTCTCTCTCTCTCTTTCCCTTTGGTATTATAGGCGGCTTCATAAAAACAATCATCAAAATGTTCCAACCAAACTGTCTTTGCAATAGACAAAAAGATGAGTTTCTCAGAGCTACATAGGCTGTGTTGAAAACGTTCATTTTGCATAAACTAAGTTTGCACAAGATGATACAAGCTAAAAAAAATACTCAGTGTATTTGTCCTTTTCGAATTCTTTATATTATATTATAAGTGTTTCACTGTGTTTATATGTATGTGTTAATATGTTATAAATA
>NW_004798897.1:48183-49529 GCF_000002075.1 Aplysia californica | reverse complement strand
TATATATATATATTATGTGTATCTGAGTTCTTTATATAATATACTCTCTCGATGTATCAGCCAGTGCTGCGAAAAAAATCTTTCCCGTAGAAATTATTACTCTTGTAGATGTAACATTTGAAGGCCCATTACGTAGTCAGCTCTCATCACTAACGAGGGAAACAGAACCAAAACGTTCTATGGTCACTATCACATAGTTGCAGATACCACCTTTTGACCTTGGACTTCTATATCTAGTTCCCAGCGCCCCCGCCCCAACCAGTGAATCCCGCCTGCCTCTTCCCCCAGACCTCCCGCTGCGACAGGACAACAGGACGGTTAAACGGCAAACAAAAGGCGCGGGAAAACCGCGGCACAGCCAGGCAGTCGGTCGTCTGGGGTCTGGGTATTATTAATTACTGTGTGAGCATGGGAACCTCAGCCGCTGCTTTCTCTGCCGGCTTGACCGCTGATTATCGCTAACGCCGTGCGGTTGCTGGCTGGACAATGGTCAGTTAGAGGAAGGGCGTACGCGCGTTCTCTCGAACGACCAACTTTAGTTTTGTGGCCTCGGTCAGAGACCGTTGGCCTCGGTGGTCTGGTGGTTTTAATCGTTGCATACTGACATATATTGAATTTAGTTGAATTGAGACAGGACCTGCAAGATTTTCTTCCAGAGATGAGGAACAAAAGCTACCAATCTGTCACAATGATAAATATTATCAAATCAACCAAAATAAAACGAGTTTGCTTCGAAAGAATTCACTAAACTGTGTCAAAAAGGCAGTTTTTGCTCCTCCATGAAGGAAAATTCTAGTCGACTACGACTGTATGAATGTATCAATACGGTACGTTAGTGTTGTAGCGCCTATACATCGCATCTTGGACTGTATGCTTCAAAAGGGGGGGGGAGGGGGAGGGCTGAGGAGGAGGGGAGGAGAAGGTTAGCGTGGGAGGTTTGGGTAGGGGATTGAGGTGTGGAGGGGTTGTGAAGAAGGATTTGGGGGATGTTTTTGTCAGTGATGAGAAAGAAGAGAAAAAAAGGGGGTGCGGGGGTGCGGTTTTGAGTTGGCATCGCGCCTGGGAAAGTTACTGGAGCACCCTGCTTCGTTTCACACTTTGGGAGCATGAGGCCAATTTCCCAACCCATGACTTAATAAAGAGTTTCGCAAATTGTACAGCCGATCCTGCTCTAACGACCACTTCCCTCTTCGCCCTATGATTTTTGTTATACATGTAATGTAATGACCCTGTCCAAGAGGACATCCAGTCTAAGACGACCATCACTTTTCTCCTCGACAATGACGGTTGTATTGGACAGGTGTGATCGTATAGAAATTAAGCTTTAAGAGCTTGGGGGGGGGGGT
>NW_004798897.1:40783-45664 GCF_000002075.1 Aplysia californica | reverse complement strand
CTTCAGAGAATAAAAAAAACCCCACCCTTTTTAATTCTTTTAACAACTGTATCAACATTATGGATCTTTTTTGGGTTGTTGTTTTGCTTGTTGTTGTTTTTGTTTTTTTTTTACAATTAGAATTTGAATTACGATAAAATAATGACATGAACGTAGGTAACCTTTACTAAAGAGATCGCAATTTAAAATTTAAAAAACAAAACTTTAAAATTTGAAATTTAGAATATAGATCTATGGGTAGCCCACAGAAGACGTAAAAAGGGAGAGAAAGACAGTTTGTAAAAGAACAGTTTGAAGGAATAAAATATCGTCTGGGAACTGTCAGAGAGGTGTCAGGAAACAAAACAAAACAAAACAAAACAAAACAAAACAAAACAAAACAAAACAAACAAAACAAAACAACTTAAGTGGAAAGGAAAAAACAAACAAAAACTGTCACGTGAACACTGACCCATTTTGTCGTATATCCACAAAGCCATTCAGTGTCGAACACAATGCCATAAATGGGGGAAAAAAGAAAGTATACAACTTCAACTCTCCGTGAAACACTGTAACTTTATTTAAGAGGCAGGACCTCTGACTTGAATAAGTGTCTATCTCCAAGAGGACCGTGCCAAATCTTGGGCAATCCGAAATTTTGTGTGCAGTAAAGTGCCTTCCTCAAAGACACAACGACGGACCGAGCTGAACTTCGAAACCACGAGGCCAGAATCTCAAGATTGCGAGTTCAGTATTCTAAACCATATTACTATGACCACAGGCGCCAGAAGGCCCAAGAATAAGACAATACATGTATTATAGTGTAGGAATTGTTTGAGTCCTAAGCGAAGGCAAAAATTCTCAAGAATTTTTAAGGCCAAACAAAAAATGGCCCAACTTTGAAAATGTGCACGTTGACTTTGTAGAGAAGAAGCTTTGTTGGGGTGCCCCTTTTAAATAATATCATAATAGTGTCAATAGGGCGTTGAACCTATACCATTAATTTCACAATGTTTTTCATAGTCAGGGTAAAGACTTACTAAACGCCCTTCGTAGAATTGGCGCCTCGAAACACTTCCACACATAACCACTAACTTATAGCCGGAAGCGAAGTGTGCTACCAATGCACACTACCAATCGAATTGAGTCGAACTGAGTCCGGGGTTGGAAGGGGGGGTTGGGGGGGGGCAGTCAGATTTACAATGAGAATTTGAATTACGATAAAATAATGACATGAACGTAGGTAACTTTTACTTAAGAGATCGCAATTTAAAATTTAGGAAGGGCCAAAACGCTATCTCATGATTACATAGTTCTATCTGACATTTTTTGGCTGTTTTGAGTTAATAAGACTTTGAGGTCAAAAATGAAATGCTCTCTCTGCTCTATCAAAATTGTAAGATTATTCTGGAGTCGTTATAAGATATTCAAAGAATTACATTGGAAAATGATTGACAAATTGTGAAACTCAAGATTTTTAAAGTCAAATTTCTTCAAACGAGGTACTGAGCAGTATGAACTTTGTAATTCTGGGGAATCAAAAAGCTACCGTTTTGGCTCAGTTTTATCAAATCCTCCCAAATCAAACATGGTTGTTTTTGGAAGAGTTGATGAACCTGTGCCAAAATAGCAGTTTCTTTGCCCTGCCATAAAATAAAACATGAGCTGGCCCCGTCAGTATCAAATGAACCAAAAGCATCGAACCGGCAATGTGCACTGGCTATTGGACATAACAAGAAAACTTGGTCGACAAATCGTTCCATATTCAGACAGACGTATCCAAAAATTAGATCCAGAAAGTTTATCTGTATCCGGAAAGTTTATCTGGATCCGGAAAGTTTACCTGGACTCTACTCAAAACATGGCTTCACAGAAAACTATACAACTTTATAGATCTAGTGCTTATAATTCAAACCCTTAATGTTGCCACACGGCAGCTGAAAATAAAGTTTTCATGACGTCAAAACAACCGCATTTTTGTTGAGCACACGTGCTATTGGGACTAATTTATAATGCTCCTTGTGAGTCTTCCTGCTTGTAATGTTGATGTGCAAATAATGTCGTCGGTGCGAAAAAATAGGAGATTTAGAATTGGGGTAAGAGCGTCTTTATGCTGATTCAGATCATTGTTTCAAGTGTTTCGACTATATTCGGATTCAATTTAACGCGTTTATGTTTGTTCAACAGGGTCCTTAACGTAAGGTGTGTGCATGTGGCTCGACTTGATGCTGATCGCTTCTTTCTGATGTCTGGCACTATGTGGGAATATTTCTTATTTGTCTTTCAACGTGACCCGTTTTCCAACCTACTTTCTGACTTTAAAATGGATTCACTGAAATTTAATTTTTTGCCCGATCGTCTGTTCAATATTATAGATCATTGACAAGGACAAAGCCCGCCTCCTAAATGATCTGAATTGTGTTGATGAGGGCGTATAAACATCTACATACAAATAAAAACGGATGATTTTTTAGAAAGTAGACTGTTCGACTTTACCTTTAAGGGTTAAATTCAGGCTGAATAAGATACAGCATTCCAGTGGACGGATGGAGATACTTGTGGTGGTTAGAGGTTGGGGGGGGGGGGGTCCGTGTGTGTGTGTGTGTGTGTGTGTGTGTGTGTGTGTGTGTGTGTGTGTGTGTGTGTGTGTGTGTGTGTATGTGTCGGGGGGTGGGTAGGAGGCTTTACACAGACATCTCCAGATCACAGAATCGAACTCAAATCATTTGCACCCTGGGCGAAGAACCTACATCTTAACCATTCTACCCCAGACACTTCCATATATAGCGGTATATTATTATCAGGTCATCCCGATAAGGCATGTTCCAACCTGCACCTCGCACGTCCTTAAGGGTCTCTGGAGGGTTGATCTACCCGCCTTAAGTCCTCTCCCCCGGCGTCTGATGGCCTCTTCTGCTTTACGAGCAAGTGTGAAAAAATCACGACCTGAGATTTTCGCGGCATGTCAAGTGGACTGCACAAACAGGGAGGAGACGTGGTATAAATAGCATAACTATAAAGCTTGCAGCACGTACACTAGCCGCCCGGCCTTTCTGGCTTTGTTCTTCCGTTCTTGTCTTTCGGAATGAGTTATTATTATGTGTCACGATACGGTAGAATAAGTTGCTCGTCAATTTTTGGGCTTATGGAGTTATTGGTATAATCATAAAGTCTGTTTGTGTTCTTCGCTTTTGATGAAAATAAGAAATACCCATCTTTCTAAATTGAAATTGAGACACGTGCATTGAATGAAGTTGCGGTCGTATTGTGTCGGATTTAAAAATTGCAAGAAAATGGACGCTAAAATTTGAGGACTTCCAAGCTTGACTGTCCTTGGAAAATATAAATTTACACTTTTTTTGTACTTTTCAACAACGTTTTACAGTAAAAATCCACAAAGAAATGTCTTTTTAATCGACCTAAAAGATGCTGATCTAGGAAAAAAAATTGACAAAGTTTGCCAAAGTGGCGGACAATACAGTTTCCTTTTATATCATGATTTGACGAGCGCCTGAAACCACCACGATGCCACACACTCAGGAATATCAACAATAAACGCTGATAAATAAAAACTGAAGGAGGTGAAGTATGGAGTGTGTCTATTTTTTTTACTGTAAAACAATCGGCAATGTGTGATAAGTGCTGAAAAAACGTATTCTAATGATATACACAATGGGATAAGTGTTACTAATGATGACAATAAAAATGTACACGCAAAAGATTTCTTGGGGTGGTGAAGGAGGTTTTTATATTTTTTTGGTTTGTTTTACGCAGCGTTTTGTTGTTATTTGTTTTTGTTTTTGTTTTGTTTGTTTTTTGTTGCTTTTTTGGGTGCTTGTTTTTTGTTTTTTTGTTGAATTTTTGCTTGATTTTAGTTTTTGTGTTAGCCGTTTTGTTGGTGGGATGGTGGATTTTGTTTTAGAAGGTTACTTTTGTTCTTTGTGTGTGTTTGTGGATGGTTTAGGGAAAAAAAGGGGAGAGGAGTTCCTTTGTGTAAGGGGGTTTTGTGTGCGCGTATGTGTGTGTGTGGGGGGGGGGGGGGTTGGTGTGGTCACGACTTTGAGTGCGTGTTCCCTTTTCCTGAAATATAGGCTCCCGAAACGTTACAGTTGTTGAAATGCTCTATTTTTAAAAAGTGTATCATAAACTGCTATCTTATTATCATTTTTATTACCGTCCTCGGGGATCAAAGGTTACGATCTTCCTTGCGCAAGCAAAAACTTGAAACCTCGATTGACTCCACAGCCGGAAAGATATTCCATTTAGTAAGCCACATGTCCACCTTTCTTTGCTTTATCGGCGGTTTTTTTTTCCTTTTTGATATTTCTATACAATTCCCTCATAAGTTCGGACTGGCGCTGAAGAGAGCGGTCTAATTATCTTCCTTACAAGATGATCTACGTTGTGTCTATGGCGGTGTTAACCGTTTACAACCAGTCTCACATATTCTAAGATCATTTTGTCCTTTAGAGAAAGTCTATGAAGTATATTAAACGTCTATATTACGCTACAGCAAGTTGGTGTTAACTAGGACAAAGAGTTTATTTGAACTCTCGTTCTAAAAGGGGGCGCGTCGTCAGTGAATGAGAGAAAGATACGGGGTGAATGAAGACACGGCGACTCAAATGTGACTCTCACAGTGTGAGAACATACCAACACAGCCAATTGGTGAAAGAAAAAAATACGATATGGCGACTCAAATGTGGAACTCGGAGTGTGAGAACATTACGATAGAGCCATTTGGTAGAAGTTAATTTCGACCCTTCATTCTTAAAACCGCCTTTTGGGAACAGCGTTACGGAAAATCACACGTGGGCACATGGAAAGCGGAAACCCAAATTATTATGCTTTCTTGGTCAAATTAATACGTTTCGAATTAGAAAGGGAGAAAAGAGTGGGGGG
>NW_004798897.1:37608-38760 GCF_000002075.1 Aplysia californica | reverse complement strand
GAGAGAGAGAGAGAGAGAGAGAGAGAGAGAGAGAAACACAGAGAGAAAGAGAGACAGAGAGAAAGCGAAAATAGAATCAAATATAGCCAGGTGAACCTGACATTCTCTGAGCTCATAAGCGCAACAGAAGTGTTTACATTGTACGGATATCTGGAAAAACTAAACGACATAAGTTCAAAAACAAACGTTGAATAGACGAAACAATGTTTGATAAAGTGGTGTGCAACCTTCGGTGAAATTTATACCCCTACGCCCACCGTCTCTGAAAAACCTGTCACGGCAAACATATTATTTCCGTATTATTTTCTGCAGTGGCTTTTCTTTTTACTCTGATTTTTTTCCTTATTGGTTCAGAAGCTTTACAAATACTTCTATATTTATTTCTAAATATTGTTGTAACCATTGTTCTTTAGCCTAACACAAAGCCTGAACACTCTTTTTTTATCATAGATTTGATAATGTTTTTACTGTGCATAATATGGGAGGAAAGATACAAAAATAAAGAAACATTACCAGGGCCTCCAATGAAAACATAAGCACGCGACTTGCAGCTGAGTTGGAGAATTTATATCCATCCGGTAATTAATTTCGAATTTCGTAATCCAACTTGTAATTTAAAAATCAGCAGCAAACATGGCACGATATTTATTGCCCAGTGTTAAAAACCATGAGCGCAGGGAATAGTTTCCAAATAATTATTTCATTAAATCAAAGCTTATCGCTTTACGTTTGTTTGTTTTTTTTCTTTTTTGAAAATAAATACGAAAGCCTGTAAGACTGGGTTCGGTTCTTGTCTTTATGTTCCTTCCCCATCCTTTCGCATTGTTCCTCTTCTCTTCCCTCTGTGTCTGTATATCTTTTGGATGACGGGTTTTATTTTCTTTGGACTGCTCCTTCCCTTTATATCTTTCTCTTGCTTAAGCAAAAACTCTATATGTTGACTTATTTTTCTCTCTTGTTTTATTTCGATCATACGTTGATACAGTTCAGCGAAATAAAGATCAAAAAGCCTGCACTTACACTCAGAAACTAATACCTACTCCCACATGCAATATAACATTATTATCGTACTATATTATTTGTTTTTATGATGATATACATATACATTATTAAGAGATAATACGACCGAATAAACGCTTGCAAGAGAGAGAG
>NW_004798897.1:35318-37277 GCF_000002075.1 Aplysia californica | reverse complement strand
AAAAAAAACACGCACACTTTTTTGGCTTAAAAAAATTCACGCTAAACAAAATAGAGCTAAAGCCAAAGACCTCTTTAATTGACTTATGAGCTTCGTTCTCATTATTATTCGCAAACACTGGCCATAAGTTCATAAGTTCATAATATTCTTTTTTCTTCAATATTGGCTATTTCGTGAGAAGCAAGAATAGAGAAAAGAAAATGCACACCTGTATTTTTGTATACGAAAAAGTAGGCCCTTCAGCCGAACCCAGACCCTTAATAAAGTATCAAATACACAAATCTACAGGGGAAAAGGGGGAGGGGGGGGTCTTGTGGGTGGATTTTCTTTTCGTACCGGGTGACAGTCATGAATGTATGTTTTAAACGCGAACAGCGTAGATATCTCTCTGCACAAGAAAAGGGGAGCAGCATTAATCCCTTGAACAAACCTATCTCAGTGTTTACTCAAACATAATTCCCAACTCCATAAAAAAGCAGTTTAGTCCTTCTAATATGACTCGACTGCAATGACCTCCTTGACCTATTGTTGACCTCTGAAACCCCTACGTCAACAAAAAAGACAAAATTCTGTCGACCCCCGACACTGCTCGGTCTATCGGAATACTTTGCTGCAAAATCTATAAATCCTTAGTTCTTCTCACGACTGCTCTAAAGCGATCAAAGAGTTTAAGACATCAAAGACGGGAAAAGGCCGAGAAAGGAAGGTGGAAACAGTGTGAGGATCTAGAACGGGGGGTACCCCCTAATATTTATAGATGGTTTTAGATCAACTGTATATCAATTGAATTTATTTGTGGGCGCGACTGGCGAAGCACTCGCTCGCGACCCTAAATCAAGGGCAAGGGTGGTCATTGCAGGACTCTATATCAACACGGAGGGCTTTTCAGAGTTGTAGATCACTCTAGTCAGAGGTGCGTATCAAAGGGAGGACAACTCGACGGCGATCACGGAAGCTCGTGAACAAAGAGAGATAACACAGTCTCTGACGCAAGGCTAGAGTACTGTCCCTTTGATCCGGGCACCCGAGAAGAGGCAGTGCTCAAAACGGCGAGGTTTGCCGGAGATAAGCGAAGATAACCGGAACTGGCTCCCGCGCATGTCTCGGGGATTATGGGATGTCCGGAGGTTAGGCAGTGCCGGGTTGCCTCGACTCGCTGCGGATTGAACTCTTGCTATAACAAACAAATGGCCATATCCCCCCTGAAGATTCCGGCAACTGGTAGGCTCTTCTGACTCTTCAGTACCCGAGCAATAAATCTGCCGCACTGCCGCCTGTGTCAGGGCCATAGACCCCGGTTGTTTGCCCATCTGCAGCCATACACGGCCACGAGGCAAATATCGGATCATTATTACGTCAACCGAGATCGGAAACAGAGCCCTCTGGGATAAAGACGAAACATCTCGGAAGTCCTCTGTGCACATTGCGCATGTTGATAATCCCTCGGTGGTTGGAAATCGTAGAAAAGTCGTGACCATTCGGCCTTCACTCGTTAAAAGTTCAAAATTTAGATCTATAAAGGACCTTCTATACAAAATTGTCCCAATCCCACCTGTAGAATAGGATGATCACAGCTTTACACCCCCTTGATTCCAAACGTGGTGGTGATGTCTCTCCTTTGTGGATTATCAAGGAAGTCAAGATCTGAAGTCTGAAGGGGGGGAAGTAGTACTAGGGCAATCTGCTTCCTCTTTATCTACCGTCAAAGAGAAGTTGTGAAATGCCTCCGTGGCCTACTGGTTAAGCTCTCGGGATCGCAACCGTAAGGTCGTGGGTTTGAATCCTGTCAGAGGTCCCCCGTTGTGTCCCCGGGAATGGCAGTTTAGACGAATTTCCCTCACTTCATTGTAGTGGGAAATGGTATCCAGCGATGGACAGCGGAGAGATATGTGTGTGTGTGTGCGCGCGTGTGTGTGTGTGTGTGTGTGTGTGTGTGTGTGTGTGTGTGTGAGGGGGGGA
>NW_004798897.1:31666-34055 GCF_000002075.1 Aplysia californica | reverse complement strand
CTTTCCTGTGATCTGTATTTTGGAAATCAGTTAAAAGCGACTGTGACTTATGACGTCACGTAGACTCACGCGTAGCCCCACAGAGAGCTGAGAACCCAGATGGACATGGTAACAGCTTCGAAGCTTCGGTGTTTGGTTGGGTTTACGTGTCCCTTTTCCCCAAGGAGCTCAGTGAGTGGAGAGACAATAACCGTATGACAAGTCTTCCCGTGGGCGCACCGTGAAAACAACGTCTGTTCACGCCTATGGTACGCTGAAAATAATTCAGAAGTTGCGTCTTGGCTATATTGTGCATGTAATATTTTTCGAGCCTTCCCGTGTTACAAACAACATCATCTTCTTGAGCTAGGTCTGCAACATACATTGGCGACCAAGGTTCTCCGTCCATTCCTTTGCTAGGATAGTCTAAAACAAAACAAGACAAAACAAAACAAGACAAAACCAACTAAACAATCAAAAACAAAAACAAAATCGAAGGCTGTATAATCCTGGTCATTTTCCTCTCACTCATAATTTGTTCATGCTTCCAAAGTGCACGTTGCGTTTACCCCGCCTCGTTTGCCTTTAGTTTTTGACAGTGAGACCTTGGTGTTCAAACTTCTTTTGTATTGAGTCAAGTGTTACAGTCAATTATATTTTTATAAAAACAGAACAGGCTGTGAGTGGTTGGCGGATGCTCTAGTGTGGTTTGCTCTTTCTTTCCTATCAAACATCTATCGCCCGTATCTCTCCTCCTTCTTTTTTGTGTATGTTACTCTCTTGTAACACATCTATTCTTCGGCACTTATATGACTTTATTGTGTTGCAAGTGTCATACAACTCTTACTAAAACTAAAACTAAAGAAAACAATCTAATTGCATTTCGTAATTCAGCATTTGCAGAAGTGTGATTCTCCTGCGCTCTGTAGTCTTCGTAATGTGAATCTTTGTGCTTCTATATTTAGAGCTATGTGAAGTTCTGGTAACCTTTCTTTACCAGTTACATTGTAAGGAATCTAATATATTGGTTACTGCGTCATTCGTCTATAAACGACCCCAGTTCTAGAAAATAGAAACAACTCAATTACTGTCAAAATAAAAGTTCTGAAAGGCTATGTATACTCAATACTTCAAAGCGGCAGTGAATGTTGGACAATCACTAAAGACGGCGTAAACAAAATAGAAGAGCCTAAACAGATAGGTGACGGAGAAAAATAAATATTATAATGACCACCACCACCACCACCACCACCATCATCATCATCATCATCATCATCATCATCATCATCATCATCATCATCATCACCATCATCATCATCATCATCATCATCATCATCATAGCTTACTTAGAGCAACAAAACAAAGGAATGAATAGAGAACCCTGGTCGCCGATGTCGGTCGCAGATCTTGCCCTTGATGATGATTTGTGTGAACTTGAGCTAACCTTTATGCCATACACCTGCCGGTGTGTGTGTGACGTTAGTCTGTGAGTTATGTCATATGTAAACCACAGTGCCAGTTGTCTATCGTGTATGTCTTTGTTTTTATTATGCCTACTTTCAAGGCAAAATCAGCACGTAGACATGGCTGGTTGGTGCCTCTGTTAATTAATTAATTAATTTATTTTTTTTATAATTAATTTAAAAACTAATTAATTAATTGTTGATGATGGCAAGCTTTCAACACGGTCAGACAGTACTTTTCTTTAATTGTAATTTTTTTTCCTGTTTTTATGAAAGGCGCATCTATTTTTAAATTGAAAGATAAAACAACAACAATAACTTTGATTGAAGACTACTTTTTGCGTTTTACGAAAAGTATTAGTTCGTGTCGGAGGAGATTACACTACGGAGAAAAAAGGTGAGCTGAAGCGATGAGAAGATGGGGGTAAGAATGTATGGCGATGAGAAGATGGGGGTAAGGATGTATAGCGATGAGAAGATGGGGATTATTGGCAGACTTCACATTGCTCAACCCGAGCTCTTTCACATCCCACCCATTTCTCACCATACACCCGTTTCTTACCATATACCTGTCTCCCACATCCCATCCTTTTCACACCCTCTACCCCCTTACTCCCACCCACTCCTCCTTCCGCCCCCTCTCATCCCTTCCCCCATCCCCCTCGTTATCCTTCTACCCTTCATATCTCTCCTCACCTCCATTCCTCCTTCCGTCCTATCTCATTCCTCCCTCAATCCCCGTCCCATCCCGCTCCCATCCCCTTCGCACCACCGCCCCCTCGTTATCTTACCACCCTCCCAACCTCCCACTTTCACCCCTCCACCACCCTCTTCGTTACCCTAGCACCCTTTAGTCCACAGGTCCCTCCCACCCCCACCCCCCCCCCCTTTTTCTCTCTCTCTCTCTCTCTCTCTCTCTCTCTCTCTCTCTCTCTCTCCAACTATCT
>NW_004798897.1:29903-31151 GCF_000002075.1 Aplysia californica | reverse complement strand
ATAATGAAGAGACAGAATTTTAATTTTGATTTGATTCTAATAAGAGATTTTACGCACGTGCAGCACAATTACGTGATATAAATGCTCATAATTAGAGGTGTTACTAAATGGTTAATGTAGTAACAAATGCGTGTTACTGTTGAACCTTTGAAGGTATTGCCCTGGGAGAAAAATCACATTACCAAGAAAGGTGTCCTAAATTCGAAAATCTGCATATTTGAATATGCAAATTTTGACCCATGTGAATGATTCTATCTTGTGCCGTCACTCGTATCATCTGCATAATAATGGTAATTCTTTGGTCATGTTTCTGTAAAGAAATTATGGAAGAAAGAAACCTTCGAAGTACCGAGTGTTTGCTTTGTTTGTTTGTTTGTTTGTTTGCTTGTTTGTTTGTTTGTTCTAAGAGGATTCATTCAAGGGACTTAAACTCAGTCATCTGTGTATCAATTTCAACAAATCCTTGCTCAAATAATAAAAATTTGACGTTACCGTGATTAAAGTTGATTTATTAGATGCATTATGTTTATTTTTTAATAATTGGTACAAAGTTGACCAAGTTACTGCCTTTTAAATGTTTTTTATGTTTCTGTTTAGACTCCCTTTACAGAGTAGTTCACAGTACCTGAAATATTCATGAGACAGAGTTATTGAATGAGGGGGGGAGGGGGGGGGGGGGTTGAGGCTATAAGATTAAATCTAAAATCTATGAGTGCTATTACTCGGATTACTGGATCATGCGCAAATGAAGTTCAGAAGTAATGTTAATGTTATGAGGTAATGTGCTTATTTATAGTTGCGTGCAATGCCACTTCTACTCCTCGCCCCCTTTCCCAAAAACCCCACCCCACTACCACCCCTAACCCCATACTTTCCCCCTGAAGGATTATACAACGTCACTGCAGTATTCCTTTGCTAGCCTGTTTTGTTTTGTTTTTAAGGTTTTTTAAATCTTTTGCTTTTTTAAAAAAATTACAAATTACAGCTTCAGCGATCCAGGGGGCCTAATAAGCGTTGTAATCTGTTTTTGGCGTATGCTACCATCATTCATATACTCATATTACTTCTCATGTCCGGTTTGTTTGTTTGTTTGTTTGTTTGTTTGTTTGTTTGTGTTTGTTTGCTTGTTTGTTTGTTTGTTTGTTTGTGTTTGTTTGCTTGTTTGTTTGTTTGTTTGTGTTTGTTTGCTTGTTTGTTTGTTTTTTGTTTGTTTGGTTCGTTGGTTGGTTGGTTGGTTGGTTGATTGGT
>NW_004798897.1:28509-29803 GCF_000002075.1 Aplysia californica | reverse complement strand
TTGGTTGGTTGGTTGGTTGGTTGGTTGGTTGGTTGGTTGGTTGGTTGGTTGGTTGATCGGTTGGGAGAGGGGAGTTTTTATTACCTAATACTAACAACTTCTCAAAATTATTAAATCGCTACTTCCATTTTCAATGACATCATTTTGCGTAGAGCAAGCCAAAGTACTTCACACTTAGCCATAACGGGGTGCAGATAGAACTTTGTCGACTCTTAACTCTTAATCATTTTCTTAAACAAATTCTCCTTCCGCAGTCTAAAAGACGAGTATCTCCTTTACAGCCCAAACAGCTCGTTTGTCTCTTGGAACAACAATATGCTCCACTCACGCCAACAATGAGATTACAGTAAACAGATAGCGCCTTTTTGATTCCCGAATCCACACGTCGCCTTGGGATTGATTTCATGTGTCTCAAAACAACAATATGTGAGGCAGCGTGGTTGAATCAGGCTCTCGTCAATTTTTGGGCACATAGAGTTATTGGTATCATCTTAAAGCTTGTTCACTTGTCTTTATTTGGATGAAAAAAATATCCGTCTATCTTAAATACAAGTCGAGATATTTGAGAATGAAGGAGGCGGGGGTCACCTGTTTTCAGAGGTAAAATTAGTGGGAAAATGGCGAACAAAAATTAGTTATTTCCTTAGCTTCAGAGTCTGTGGTAACTGAAAATTTACATTTTTTGTGCCTTTCAGTAAAATCCACACAGAAATGAGTTCTTTAATGGCCATAAAAGGTGTTGAGCCAAAAACAAAAATTTGATAACAATTCACAAACCTGCGGAAAATTGCAAGTTTCTTCACATTGATTATTTTGACGAGAGCCTTATTTCACCACGCTGCTTCACATATGCTCCACTCACACCAAAAATGTCACTACAGTGCCTTGTTAACAGATAGCCCCCTTTTGACTCCGGACTCCACCCATCGCCTTGGGATCGATTTCATGACATGGAGACCGGAGTCGTGAGATCCCGCACTCTGCTATAATGATACCTTTTTGATCTGTCAACCGCTGCTCCTGATCTCTCTCGACCGCCCTTCAGAATCCTCCCCCCCCCCACTCCCCCTCCTCCCTCTACATCCCATTTTCCGACCACTCCCCTCCCCCTCCTTTTCACCAAGTCATGTGCTTCACAAAGCTTCTCTCGTTACGGCTCCACCCCCATTACCCGTTCCCAAATCCCACCCCAACCACCCCCATTTCTCATGGTCAACCCTTTTTGTCATCTCTATGTCTCTGTCTCTCCCTCTCCCTTTCTCTCTCCCTCCCTCCCTCTCTCTCTCTCTCTCTC
>NW_004798897.1:24537-26577 GCF_000002075.1 Aplysia californica | reverse complement strand
AGGTGAAGAATGGGGCGGGGAAAGAGGGGGGGGGCGATGAACGAACGAATGAACCGACGGAACGACCCACCCACACATTCTTTGGATATCTCAAACAAGGACCCACCCACCCATCATCTCTAGATATCTCTAACGACGGACCCATCCACCCACCCACCCACTCTCCATCTCTGGGTATCTCTAACGACCCACCCACCATCTTTGATTATCTTTAACGACGGACCCAGCCACCCACTCACCGACTATCTCTGGATATCTTTAACGACGGACCCAGTCACCCACCCACCCACCATCTCTGGATATCTTTAACGACGGACCCAGCCACCCACTCACCCACCATCTCTGGATATCTCTAACGACGACCTACTCACCATATCTGGATATATCTAAGCTAACAACGACCCTCCCACCCACCATCTCTAGATGTCTCTAACGACGGACGAACGGAACCAATGCAGGTGCACGCGACCGCTCCCCGCACACACAGAGACCGCTCACGACAGCCAGGACAAAAGAGCCGAACCCGGACCCCCACACCAACGGACGGTCTAGCCGACATTCGAATGCAAATGCCGGGCTGGGAGATTAGCATTTTTCTCCAACGCACGTGCGGCACGACTGGGTAGTCTCAGGCTTTTGAGTGGTGGTGAGCGTAGTGTTGTGAGAGGTAGAAGGTTCTATCTGGCTTGCTGACGTGTTTAGCTCGCACATTCCGGTCTGTATAGTAATTATGTTAACTATTTGAATGTAGGTAAAATGGTTTGGGTTTAACGCCTCTATCAACACTATTAGGTTATTTAAGGGGCGGGACCTCCTAGTTTAACGTCCGTCTCCGATAAGACTGAGCCAAATGGGAAGTTCGTGTAAGGTGCCTTTCCCAAGAACAAAACGTCGGACCGAGCTGAGGCTCGAACCCCCGAACCCGCAATCTCACGATTACGAGTCCGGTAGTCTAACCACTAGGCTACCGACGCCACTTGAATGTATGTGAAGAGACAAAAAACAAAACAAAAGAAAAAAAGAATATAGGTGAGAGTATGTTTGCCCTCTATCAACATGGTTTAGATTATTTGTGGGTGGTCTGGAGCGGTTTGCTTCTTTTTTCCTATCAAACGTCTATCGTCTATATCTCCCATTCTTCTTTTTTGTGTTTGTCACTCTCTTGAAACACCTCTAATCTTCGGCACTTATATCACCGTATTGTGTTGCAAGTGCCGTAAAGCACTTACTAAAACTGAACTTAGATTATTTAGGGGGCAAGCTTCCGACCCATGGGCACAATATTTATTCATATAGGTTAGGAGAGACTTGACAACTCATCAAAACAACCCGAGTCCAATAACACCAATTCTGGGATTCGAACTAGGGTCATCCGCTCCGTAATCTGTTATGATACCGACTTAACTAACATAATGCCTGACATCCCGTCATTCGACAATATTTTAAGGCGCGCAGTTTTTGAGCAGAACTTCGCTGCTCATAAAGGTCTTTTTTTTAAAAACAATTCTTCTTTCTATACTAAATTCTTTTTTTTAAGACAGACAACCAGACAACAAAAGCAAACTATAAATTATGCAAATTCGTGTTTCTGTTGTATTATGTGCCTGATGGTATGAAATGTGCCGCAACTGTGCTTTTTCGTCAGCTACTGATAGGTCATAATATTATGACGTGTCCCCTACGTCTCTTAAGGGGTTAATTTAATGTGAGTGTTGTAAAGAAGAGGTTTTTGCTCTGAACATGAGGTGTGGTTGTGGTCTTTGAGTCAGAAAGTTCTATTTACATTTTTTAAAAAATATTTTGAGATGTTTGAGGTTAGCCTTAGTTAGATATATGTTTTTGCTGTTGGGCGTTTTTGCTTTGTGCGGGTTTTTGGTTTTTTGTGTTTTTGTTTTTTTAATGCTCGGATTCTTTACGGAAGTTTGATTTCTTTTATTTGTTCAACTTTTTGTTTGTTTCTGCCTCTGTACATACCCACCATTTGAGTTATGACTTTTTCATTTCGTTTCTTTCTCACTTTCTCTCTCTCTCTCTCTCTCT
>NW_004798897.1:21828-22944 GCF_000002075.1 Aplysia californica | reverse complement strand
CCGATTTTTTTTATTTGGTCCACAGGCACAAAGTATTTTGATTGGTCTATCTCTGTCGGAGACGTCTCCGCGATAAAATATTTATGCTGTGGTTGGTACGACTGTCAGAACATTCCTGTCAAAATACCGTTACGTCTTCTAGCTGGCAGACTCACAAAAACTCGTTCTTTCACCGGAGTCCTCATAATATCATAAATCATCCTGATGGATTTGAACTCAGTTCTTCTGCAAAAAACCACCTGCGCCTAACCATTACTAAACAAACACTGGTAGAAATCTAGAGCAAACGAACTAAGACAGTCAACAAACCTCTAACATACAAGTACTTATTTTATAGGCTTTTTATACACTCCCATACACGCCGTCAAATACAAATAGAAGAGAATCAGGCTTGAGTCAATGGTCGTTCATAGATCGACAGTGCAAACATAATGCTATGTACACGGATTTATAATGCTAATGCTACTTAATTCCTCGAGCGCGATCAAAACAGTGACTTGTGGAAATTTATGCACGAAAGTTGGACATGGGGTTTTAGGTTCCAGGCTAAGTTTCTGTGTGTATTTGTGTGGTGGTAGTAGTGGTGGCGGTGATGGAGGTGGTAGTTGTAACGGTTTTGAAGACTATGTTTTTATGGCCCTGGTGGTGATGGTTAAGGTCATGGTCATGGTTGTGGTTGTGGTTGTGGTTGTAGTTGTGGTTGTGGTTGTGGTTTTGGTGGTGTGACTGTGGTGGTGGAGGTAGTTGTAGTTGTAGTCGTGGTTGTGGTGGTGGTGATGATGATGGAGGTGGTAGGTGGTGGTTGTAGGTAGTTGTAGCAATGATGGTGGTGGTTGTTGTGGCTGTGCTGTGTCTGCAGTGGAGACTATTAATATGGTTGTGATGCTTGTGGTGATGGTTGTGGTGGTTTTGGTGGTGGTTTTGGAGATGGTGGTTTTTGTGGTGGTGTTTATGACTGTGAAGACTATGGTTTTGGTGGTGTTGAATGGATTGTGGTTAGAGTCATGGTGGTGGTTGTGATTCCCAGATGTTTTAAAAAATTATTCTCATTTTTAATTTCAGTATTGTGTGTGTGTGTGTGTGTGTGTGTGTGTGTGTGTGTGTGTGTGTGTGTGT
>NW_004798897.1:15483-19210 GCF_000002075.1 Aplysia californica | reverse complement strand
TGACAGACTGACAGACAGACAGACAAACAGACAGACGCACACACTCACACATACACACACACACACACACACACACACACATACACACACACACACAAACACACGCCCACACACACACTCACACAAACATACACACACAGACAGACAGACAGACAGACAGACAGAGACACAGACAGACAGACAGACACACACACAGACAATAAAGCACCAGTATTCGTTTACTGAGCAGGTACAAGCTTAGGGCACGTTAACATTATCACCCACACGTGCGTCGTCACACGCGCATGCGCACGCACTCACACCCACTGCCACATGCGCGGGAACAAACATGTGCTCAGGACCCCGACCATGCGGAACGGTGAAAGGTAACACAACTCTCACAACCATAAACTTTTTGGACAGAAAGGTGCAGAAGTGGTTGGGACACTTCTTGAAATCAACAAAGCTCTGAGAGGTGATACAGGTAACTCGACCTGCCGCTTTTCCAACGTACAGAAGACAATACGAGTTCGACAAAGAAGAAATGGAAACAAGTAGGCCTACACTGGGAGAAAAGAATACCCCCAAAAAATTCTTGAAGTTGAAGAAAAATAAACCTCTTGTGTGGGGAAACAGAGAGACAAAGAGGGGAGAAGACAGGAAAATAAGAGCGATAAAAAAAGCTAGGACTAAAGACAGCGAGGATAAAAACTAATCAACAGGAGGAGATGAAACGAAACACGATATGGGCAACGAAAATATTGACCACAGCTGATCGGGAAAATATAACGGCAGCGGTGAAAACAAGGGCGACAACCCCAAACAAAAAAGTTATTGGCGGAGAGAATAAAAAAGGCTCCCTTCTCCTTAAGGGGGAGATTGAATAGACATTAGCAGCCGGGCGCCATTTTTATGCAAATGGCCTCAGTGCACGTGCGCTCTCGCTCCATTGAGCTTCCCAGATTTGCTCTCCCCTTCATGAAAACATAAAACGCATCCTCTTGGATCTTTCCCAGGCCTTATTGTTTTTTCCGGCTAAAAGGATTTTCCACACCAGCCAAAATACAATTTCCGCAGCGGCGAGCAAAGCGAAGCGAAATCTAGGGGAGGCCGGGCCAAGATTTAAAAAGCATAATCGTTTCCGAAAGGGAAGGCCTAAATGATGGAAGACCTGCAAAGGGCCCATAACTCTGCTTCCGGGTCAAGTGAAACAAAGGGGGATAAATATTGACGACAGATTAGAGCGCCAGTGGTACGGTCAAGTGCTTTGTTTTCATTTTCTGAGTTCCATTCTTAATCTTGCGGCTTCCGTTACCCTGTGAGATCACGTGATCCACAAGATCTGCTACCTTGACACTCGCTCAATAAACTGATTACCTCACAGAGAATGAGAGAAATATCAAAATCCTTTTTCTGGTTTATTGTTCTGGTTTTTTGTTGTTGTTTTTTTTTGGGGGGGGGTTGGAAGTGAGTTGATTTCCAAAAACAATACATGTCTAAACTAAACATAACAAAACAAACCGAACGAAAGAAAGAATGAATGAAAGAAAGAAAGAAGGAATAAAAGTAAGAAAGCACGAAAAACTTTGAAAGAAATGATATTTTGCTACTACAAGGTGTCAACCAGTTCGTTCTTTCAAGCAAACAAAAAGAAAACGCTCCACCGTTACATTTCATAACTAATACTTTTTTCTTTTCTTTTACAATTATGAGACGTGAATCGAAGAATAAAATGTAAAGGAGTCTAGTAAAATAACGTAGAAATAGCAGCAACAATAACAACAGCAACAACAACGATAACAACAAAAGCAACAACAACAATAACAATAATAATGATGATAATAATGATAATGAAATAAAATAATAAAAACAAAAATAATAATTTTTATTATTAGCCAACAGTATTCGTGTGTCGTGTATCCCCGTTCTTGTCTCTCCCTTTGGAGCATATCAAGGAAGTCGAGATCAGAAGGGAGGTGAGCAGTGAGCAGTATTAGGACGACCTACTTTTTCCTTGTCTACCTCCCAGGCAAAGCTGTATCATGCTTACTGCTTCAAGATCGTTTATCAAGACGCAAAAAAAAGGCCATCCACCCCGTTCAACCGCCACTGTGGTTACCCTACCAGACACAAGAACACCAAGAGACATTCTTGGCTTTCCGGGAAGCACACAGTGCGAGCAGTTAATGAAGCGCTCAAACACACTACAAACTGATAATAATCTTCGCTGTCGGTAGCTGGGTGTCCATTCCCAGCTAGGTGAAGTGAGGAAAATTCGAGTAAAGTGCTTTTCCCAAGTACATCGTTGATTATACTAATCGTGGTGTTTATTTTTCTCAACACCTTTCATGCCCATTTTGAAACACATTTCTGACGAGTTCCTGATTCCACCGCGTCATGAAACATTTTCAGTAGATATCACCGTCTATATTTTTTTTCTTTTTACTCGACGTCTCGGAAAGACATACTTTAGAAATGATCCCTAAAAATATAATCTTTTAGACATGATGCTGAACTCGATACATCCCTGGTTGGCCCTGACAGACATTGGGAACAGCCTTCCTCCTAAATGTACTGAGTCGTGTCGAGAGAAACGTAACACGTTTACAATTAACACCCCCGTCATTGATTTGAATTAAAATGTTAGTACTTACACATCGATTAAAGATAACGTCATGTTGTAAATCTGAAACTGTTACGGTAAATCAATCTTTCTTTTTTTTTTTGAGCCAAAGAATGTCAGTATTCTGTCGATTAAACACCTTTGTTGTATGTTCTTTTCGATACGCGTCACGACGCGGTGGTATCAGGCGTTCGCATATTTTGTACGCCTATAGAGTTATTGGTGTCATCTTAAATCCTGTTCATTTGTGTTGGGGGTTTTTTTAAATGAAAAAAACACCCATATGTCTAAAATAGAAAAGGGGGTGTTCACAATTGAAGAAGGAGGTGGTCACCTGGTGACAGAAGTAAAATTAGTGGGAAATTGGCCGTCAAAGTTTGGTGACTTCCAAAGATGTAGTATTCTTAAAAACTGCAAATTTACTTTTTTTGTGCCATTTATCATCGTTTTTCAGTAAAAACCTACACAAAAAGGTGTTTAAAATGGATATAAAAGGTGTTGAACTAAAAAAAAAAGGAATCCCAACAATAAACAAACAAAACATCAATATAAATTGCCCAACGTGCGAAAAAATGCTGGTTTATTCGATTTCATTTTTAACGAGCGTCTGATTTCACCACGATTCAACACTCGTAGTAAGTATTTTGTATTTCTACTGGGTACGAGCTCTAAATTATGTGTCACAGCCGTCGTTTAACGCGAGGGTCAAAAGCTTGAGCTAAACAGTATCAGTCCAGATAATACAACACAACAACAACAAAAAAGAGAGAAAGTATTTTCCAGTTGACTTCCCGATAATCTGATCAGTCCCCTCGCGTTTTTTGCAACAATGCGAGTAGCAAAACGTAGTGTTTAATTCCTTATCGTGCATTCAAAGGTGGGGCTTAGTAAGTCTTTTAATCCTGGGCCAGCAGTGGGGTCAGGAAGAGGGTAGACGTGACATCGTGAACAGATGTTGACAGGGATGAGGGGGGTCGATGGGTGGATTATCGTGAGTAGCTCTTGACTCCTCGCTGGGAAACGGTGAGTAGGAGGGTGGGATTTTTGTTTGTTTGTTTTTTGTTGTTGTTGGTTTTTTTTGGGGGGGTGGTTGTTTGTTGTTTTTTTTAATGTTTTATTGGGGGG
>NW_004798897.1:12528-15116 GCF_000002075.1 Aplysia californica | reverse complement strand
TAATATATATGTTTATAATATTATTATTTTAAAACACATACACGCACGCTCATATGACCGTATGCAGCTCCGAGCGCCGTAAAACACCACAGACACGACCACAGAAAAAGCACATACAGAAACATACAGACACAGTAACACAAACAAACAAACGCAAACATATATACACACACATACACATCATAAATACACCGACATACACATATAAATACAAAAAGCACATACAGAAACATACAGACACACTAACACAAACAAACAAACAAACAAACGCACACACATATATATATACACACACACACACACACACACACACACATCATAAATACACCGACATACACATATAAATACAAATACCCTTACACAAACCAAATCAATTCCCAAAACATCAATGTCCCACTCGTATTCCATTGATATCTAGAAAATCGCTAAATCCTCTTTACTTTCAAATGAATCACCATTAAGCCAATGTCCTTCGAGGGCGCTTACCGAACTCTGAAATGAATCCTCTTCTTTCACATAATTCAAACTCGTATTCTAAAGGCGAAGTTGTAAGAAGATGAACTTTAACACTTCTTGTGTAAGTGCAAGCGTCCTCATTTTGACTCACTTTTAATAAACATTTTAATAAAGATTCCAAAGCTAGTTCATTTTAGTTTGTCCACGATTTAAGAAGAAAAAAATCTAGCTCATTAAATTTATTAATTTATTAAATACCCACGTAACTTTACGTCAACGACCAAACAAAAATGTATCTTAAAACATCTTGACAATATAGTAATGTTAAAGGTTTATTTATTTGGGCACTATATTAAACTCCGTGGGCAAACATCGTGAGGTTTACTTACTTTGACAAAAATGTCAATAAAGATCTTTTAGTGTGTTCACTTCCGTCTGTCAGCGTTTAAAAAGAAGCTAGCTTACTTATGTATTTTGTCAATGCGCACGTAGCTTTGCATGGCACTCCGATAGGCCAACAACCAAACAAAACTGCGTTTTAAAGGAAATCTGGACTCAATCATTATAACGTTTCTGTATTGGATCCCTATATTAAACACCGTTCTTTGGGGGCGTACAGAAGATCGCTACAATTAACGAATTTACAGTAACCTGGCCTACAAATTGCTCATTTTGCGACAGCAGCACCCCCACCTTGCCTCCCACATTTCAGCGTATTTACGTGAGAGTAGCGGTGAGACAACTGCGGATGAGCTTTTGATCTTAGTTCTTTGATCTTTTGCTCCCACGGTGGCAACAGCAATTGTGGCGGTCACTTCAGGACTCAACACCTGGTAAAATAATCATATAATGATATGTGTAACGACATGGCAGAATCAGGTGTTTGTCAATTTCAGGGCATATCATGAAGTTATTGGTATAACCTTCAAGCTTATTCATTTGTTTTTCTTTTGAGGAAAAAAGTACGTAATATAGCTTTTAAAAAAGTTGAGATCTTCTCCAGGTGTGTGGTCTACTCCGGTACCCTAGAATTGCAAAGTTCGACCCCCTCAGTGACTAGTTTTTTTGTGCTGTTTTTTTTTGTTTTTTTTTGGGGGGGGTGTTTTTTATTTGTTGTTGTTTGTTTTTTTTAGTTTCATAATAATACGTCAAAATTTGGAGTTAGCTCAATTAGTGCGTGATACCAGGAATCTATTTGATCAGCAAACTATATTGATAAAGAAGAGTAAACATACAAAAGAAAAGAAAAAAAGATAAATGTAGTAATAATAATAATAACTCTTTCCCTTAAAAAAACACACCCAGCAAACAAACAAACAAATAAACACACAAACAAACGGACAACTGGGATCGCAATGACATTGTATTAAATGGTTCTTCACGTACAAGCCTGGCCCTCTATAGATCTCTGAACTTGTCCTTCCTAAATCTAGATATCTATAGCCAAACTTTCTCACACGCCGGCACACATAAATAAAGGTATTCACATAGAGAGTGTCCCACTCCGGGAATACCTTGAACTTGGCCTAGTTTGAGTAACGAGAAGCATAATAATATCAGTATATATCAAAGATTTTAAAAATCACCCAGTGCGTGGACTCGAAGAGAATGCTCGGGGCAAATGATCAGGGAGTAGAATGCTGCAATTTCAAAGATCATAATCTGCCAACTTGCTATCTACAACCCGCTTACAACCCGCCACTCTACTGTCTTCCCACTTAGCTCCTCTCTACACTTGTCTTGTCCCGATAGAATAGGCTTACACTAACAATGTCACCTTGGCTGAGACTGAGCCCACCATTTCGGAACTTCACGGCGACCGTAAAGATGGTTCCAGTACGGAACGGGATAAAGGGTTCCCACGTCCCTCGTGACTCATTGGAGCAGAGGAAGACAGGACTAACGCTAACATTACTTAAACGCAATCCCTCATCATCACTCATCACGACTATTATTTCTAAAATCATCACAGCTCTGAGATCAATGACTTACATCTATAATCCTGGAATCTCTATCTGCTATTACAGTTCAATGTTATACTAAGTATGCACGTAATACACTATTGGACACAATTGTGTACACTTTGTGTTCTAGTCAGAGGGCGTCAATCTCATATAAATGGGTAAGGGGGG
>NW_004798897.1:2298-10531 GCF_000002075.1 Aplysia californica | reverse complement strand
GGGGGTATCTGTTCTCACCAATCCCGTTAGCTTCCCAGGTTATATTATTGTTTGGACTGGGACAATCGGCCGTCATGAAGCTGGCTGTCAGTACAGTAGAGCCTCTGGTTCCATTGACACATCAGCCGTCCTGTCAGGGAGGACTGTGAAAGTACCCTAGGTAGAGAGCAGCTCGTCACCGTCTTTCAAAACAGTCGTATGTCAACATTTCTTTAAAATAGGAAAATCTAGTGAGTTGTAAAGTTTGATGAAGCAGGTCGATTAATCCCAATCTCATTCCACTTTTTAAAAGAAGTTATAGATTTAGACGACGTAAACATTTAGCAGTAAGGTAATGCTCTGCTTGAAATAAAACAGTGTTCTGCTTCTCCTGAAAACCTCGCACTCTAACATACGACATTGGTAGGTGACAGCGGCGAGGGTGTAAAACTGCCCCCGACAGCCTCACAGAAAGCCAAAGGTCTTGGCCTGCCCCTGCGATCATGGTGTGGAACAACGCCTTTTCTACCACCCCCACCGCTAGTCGTACATCCTACGTAGCCCGCCTCCCTCTGCACAAAAGGTCTCAAACACACTCAGCATTCACTCACATTCAGTCATTCATTCGTTCGTTCACTCATTCATTCATCCATCCACGCATTCCTCCGCATACAACCGTTACTATCAATGCGGTCGGCCAGTCGGCTGGTCGGGCGAACGGGTGGGTCTGGCGTTGGGGATCTTTTATTCTAACGTTCCCGCCGTCACCTGGCATAGACAAAAAACGGAACTGTGCGTGCAGCGCTGGGATCCTCTAGGAGAATCCCCCAGATCGGCGCTCCGGCGGTCCAGCGCCAGGCTCTAACACCTGCGGAGCCGGGGATCGCACCGGCGTAGCGTACTATACTACAGTAAAACCTCTTTTGTAACGTACTCGGCTTAAAATCAATGTACTCCTGGCTGTCACGTTTTATTTTCTGAAGTCACAAACACAAAGTTCGTTCACTTTCTGAAGTCACAAACATTAGATACGTTTATCCATTCATTAAAAGCTATGTATAAAACGTGTCTTCGAAAAACGCACTGTTCGGTATAATGTTCACTTTCTCAAGTTACAAACACTAAGTACGTTCACTTTTAAAGGATAACATTGTGTCAATAAATTGTCTTCATTAGAAGGTACTTTTTGGTATAACATTCACTTTCTGAAGTTACAAAAAAAAAATCCCACTTAGTATTGTATTCGTTAGATATTATGTCTTAGACATACCTTTCTGTATAAGTTCACTTTTTAAAGTCATTAATTTCATTCCAGTATATACTTTAATTGTTTAGAAGACCAAGAAAAAGATGGATCGATGGAGTCAAAGAGATCCTTCAAGGACACAATGTGCCGATCCAAACAGCAACACACCTGGCCCACGTCCGACAACGGCATCACCCTTCGACACCTTGGGGATATGAGAGGACAAAAAAAGCTAAAAGTAAAAATACGAATGAGACAGTATTTTAAAAAGCTATGTCTAAAACGTACCTTCATAAAACGTACATACTGGGTATCTCAGTCTTTCTGCTCGAGTGATACTGTATCCCCCTGACAGATAGGGTTGGAAGTCTGCCTCAAAAATGATCTAAATTTGGTCGATTTAAAAAAAACAACTTATTTTTTAATTCTTTTTAAACTTGTTTGGTTTTTTAAAGTTTCTATTTGTTTAATAGTTTGTTTGTTTTTTTGTTTTTTGTTTGTTTTTTGTTTGTTTTTTGGGGGGCCGTATAAAAGCACCTACATTTCTACATTTTTACATTTTAGAACAGTCTCAAAACCGGGGTTTTACCGTAGCCGAGAGATCTTCCTCCCCGTCCGTATCGTGAGTGACCGCGGAGTTGTGTCAACACGGAACCCCAGGACCCGGGCCATGCACAAAACACACACAAACAAACGCAACTCCTTTTCTCTCCCTGGGCCTCCTCACTCGCTCTTTCAAATTCCCGTTTTTTTCTCACACAGACTATCATCTATTGCAGCGTGTTTTGTGATGGGAGACTTTGTCACCGAGGCCTGACGCGACGCCGTGGAATCAGGCGCTCGTTACTTGTTGGGTGTGCGGCGTAAGTTACTGGTGTTATTGTAAGGTTTGTTCAGATGTCGTGCTTTTGACAATAAAAATTAACTAGTAACTGGTATCCTCTAAAAGCCTGTTCAAATGTCGTGCTTATTACAATAAAGAATAACTGATTGCTGGTATCATCTTAAAGTTTTTTCGTTTGTCGTGTTTATGACAACAACAACTGGTTGCTGGTATCTTCTTAAAGTTTATTCATTTGTCGTGTTTATGACAACAACAACTGGTTGCTGGTATCATCTTAAAGTTTTTTCGTTTGTCGTGTTTATGACAACAACAACTGGTTGCTGGTATCATCTTAAAGTTTATTCATTTGTCGTGTTTATGACAACAACAACTGGTTGCTGGTATCTTCTTAAAGTTTATTCATTTGTCGTGTTTATGACAACAACAACAAACTCAAAATAATTAGTTACTGGTATCATCTTAAATATTGTTCATTTGGTGGGCTTTTGAGAAACGAAAACTAATAAATTAGTTACTTGTATCATCTTGAAGCTTTTTCATTTGTCATGTTTTTGACAACCACAGCAAAAAATAATTCGTTACTGAGATCAAATTGAAGCTTTTTTCATTTTTCTTGCTTTTGACAGCAAAAAATAACCAATCTGACTTGTGTATAAGTAGAAATTTTTACGTTTTCAATGGGTGGGGGTCGCCTGGCGTCATAGGAAAAAATTAGAAAGAGAATAGCTGCCAAAATTTGGTGACTTCAAAAGCTTGAGTGTTTTTGAAAACTGCAAATTTACATTTGTTATACCCCAAATGAAGGTGGGGAGGGGGGAGGGTCAGTAAAATCCACGCCGTATTATTATTTTTCTTCATATGGATATAAAAGGTTATTAGGTTTTTGAAACAAGGAAAACAATCATAAAAACTAAAAACAAAAAAGAATATTTTTTTTACAATTAACATCGATAAAGATTCTTAACGGGAGGACAAATTTAAGTCAGTGTCTTCTATTTCATTATCTATTTTGACGAGAGCCTGATTTCTCCACGATGCCACACTCTATAACAACGGGCTCCTTCCTTACCAACGACGCATTGTGTGGGGGTATCTGGGTGGCCGGCCTTTTATCGTAGGTGTCAGCCGGGAGAAAGGGAGCTGTTCACTCGCCGGCAGTTCGGCAGAGATAAAGGACGCAGTTCTGACAGTGACAGTACAGAAGCTGTACCTCCGAGCGAAGGGGTGGGGGTTGGGGGAGACAGACTAGCGCGCGCGCTTGTTGTTATAATATAATATATGAACACACAAGCGCGTACATATCATTACTCATGGGCTCACACGCACTCACACACACGCATGTGCACGTACACACACTCATACTCACATATTAATCGCGCGCTCACACACACACACACACACACACACACACATACACACACATACACACACACACACACACACACACTCACGCATACTCGAGCACGCACACTCACGTTCTATCTCTTTCTCTCTCTCTCTCTCTCTCTCTCTCTCTCTCTCTCTCTCTCTCTCTCTCTCTCTCTCTCTCTCTCTCTCTCTCTCTCTCTCTCTCCCTCAGTTTCTCAATCTCCCTATCTCTCTACTCTACAATCTACAAACTGATAACTCCCAAAAAGAAGCCCATTAAATCTCTATCTATTCCCGGCTCACCCTGTTCACCTTGAGTTGCCCTAAAACGCATTGTTGGACTTGACAGAGAAGATAATGTGTAAAAAAGAAAGATAAACCGACGAGCCTTTCTGAGCTGCCGTTTTCATAATATCTCTAAGAATGGCCTTTGTGTTCTGCAGAACTGACACTTGGGGCCAAAAGGGGTGACAAATATTACCTGGACTTTTGACGAATCGGAGATAGATTGTTTGATTGTCCATTTCTGGTCAGTCAGTGCTTTTTTTTTTTTTGGCTCTAATATCT
The DNA here is from genome assembly GCF_000002075.1 of Aplysia californica. Lineage (NCBI taxonomy): Eukaryota > Metazoa > Mollusca > Gastropoda > Aplysiida > Aplysiidae > Aplysia > Aplysia californica. The sequence goes on along the minus strand of NW_004798897.1, from coordinate 6,527 downwards.
GTTTTCTTACTCTGTTCTCTCTCTCTCTCTCTCTCTCTCTCTCTCTCTCTCTCTCTCTCTCTCTCTCTCTCTCTCTCTCTCTCTCTCCCTCCCTCTCTCCCCCTCTCTCCCCCCCCTCTCTCTCTCTCTCTCTCTCTCTCTCTCTCTCTCTCTCTCTCTCTCTCTCTCTTTCTCTCTCTCTCTCTCTCTCTCTCTCTCTCTCTCTCTCTCTTTTTTTTTTTTTTCTCTTGCCCTTTTAAACTCCCAGTGGAGCACAGGCCTTCAACAATATAACTCCAGCGAAACATGTCCTGAGCATCTTTTTCTAGCTGTTTCCATAATGTCCTCGCTTTTTCAATTTCCGCTTGTACCGCTCGCCTCCATGTCATGATAAAACATAGTAATAATAATGACAATATGTCCACACGGGAATGGAACTCTGGTCCTCTGTGTGCGACGGTGAAACACCTAAATTCGACACTGCAGATCAGATGATTTGTGTAGGTCCATATCGATGGCATGCTGTTTGAATGTAATACGCCAAGTCAGCGAAAAAATGTTTTTCATAAGAGAAACAAATCCAAACTGCATCATTCTTTTGATAATGATAATTGGTCGCTTTTAAGGACAAGCGGGCTAACCCAGATTTTAGGGGTTTTCAGAAATCTTTACCTCACCAAAAGTGGGCATTGCCTTACCTATAGGAGAAGTTTGGTTTCACTGGTGTGTATATTTGTTTGGTTATAGAGAAATCAGAAAACTCTCGTTGTCTTTGAAAGAAACTGAACAAGGGTCCAAAAACTTTAACTTCGATTTTTCTCAAAACAACATTTTTTTCGGGATAGCTCTCTTGTGCTTTAAAGCGACCATTTATTTCACGTGGGGAGGGGTGGTTGGTTGTTTTTATTTGATTGCTGGTTGGTTGGTAGGTTGGTTAGTTGGTTGGTTGGTTAGTTGGTTGGTTGGTTGGTTGGTTGGTTGGTTGGTTGGTTGGTTGGTTGGTTGGTTGGTTGGTTGGTTAGTTGGTTGGTTGGCTGATTGGCCGGTTCGATCGAGGTTGGTTTTTGAGCATTTCGAATTTGATTTTTAACAAAGATTATTGAGCTCACGTAACCGATAACACATATTAAGAAACTTTAAAGCGAACAAACAAATAAACAAACAAACAAGCAAGCAAACAAAAAAACCCCAGTTATTCAAACTGAGGAGTTTAGAAACAGCTGGCCGACAATACAACAGCTGAGCTCACAGCTTCGTACATCTTGCGAACATCTTGAAAGGTGTTGAGGCTGGACAGCCGTATATTGTTCACGGTTTCCTTACATCGTGACAGGGCATGTCATCCACATAGGCTATTTATAGAACTAGAAATACCGGCAGTGACGTCACTGACGGAAGCTACGTATGTCCGCTCTGTGATGTTGAGCGTTGATGTAAAAACCCAGAGCAAACAACGAACACACAATAATTGAATACTTTTAGCATTAGTGACGTTTTACGGCATTTGTAACACAACACGGTCTCCTAAGTATTGAACATTAGAGGTATTACAAACATGAAAAAGAAGAGGAGAAATAAGGACGACAGATGTTTGACAGGAGAAGAAGGAGTAAATCACACCAGAACAATCCACGAACAGAGTGAATTTTTGTGAGAGTGTTTCGGCACGTGCAACACAACACGGTCAAAAAACTGTCCACGATTATAGGTGTTAAAAGAGAGAAACAAACATAAAAAGGAGGAGACATAAGGACGAATGATATCTTATACAAAAGAAGCGGTAAACTACCCTATAATGTGGTAAAAAATCCGTGGTGCAACGTATCCTCAAATATCTCTTTCGGGTTAATCAATGTCATCCGTACTTTGCATAGCAGTTTGTATCAATTTTGTCTTAACTAAATCATATTTTTCTAGAACAAATGGGGTGAGATTTAACAACTTTTCTTTTAAAAAACTTATATAAAATACTTGAAGTCTCTGTCACATGTAAAATGGTATTGTTCACAGCACTTACAGTTTCTCACATACATTTTGATTACGCATATGGCCTATTTCAAAGCTCATCAATGACAATTTTTATTTACAAAACTAGTAACAAGGAATTATTGTTATAGTGAACACACTTTTACACTAATGGCTCTCAAAAAATGTGTTCAATAAGCGTAATGTTCCGATTAGAAAAACCTGGCGGACTTGCTTAACTGTTAAAGGCAATATCGGCCCAGCTGTAAACATTTGAAAATCTGTAGAAACCACTCCCTCGGATTTTTTATTAGTATTTATACAGGAACTTTCTCGAATACAGCTTGTGGTGTTCACAAAAATGTTGATCTCTTAAGACAAATTTATATAAGTCACTGTGCAAAAATTGGAGAATCTATGTTCGATAGTTGAGGAGATATTTGACATTAAGTCGCACCTCGAATTTTTGACAGGACTATATAGAGCAGTCCACGAACAAACAAGAGAATACTTTTCGTTTTAGTTTTTGTGAGAGTATTTCTCAGCCAGGGAAAGATCAGGGAAACGTAGCTTTTCTGAGAGCATCCGAGCAAAGGAATGAATGGAAAATCATGATCGCCGATGTCTGTCGCAGATCTGGCACTTGATGATGATGATGATGATGATGATGATGATGATTTCTCACTTGCAACACAACACGGCCATGTACGTGACGAAGATTACATGTGTAAAAAGAGAGTAGCAAACATAAAAAAAAGAAATAAGAACGACAGATGTATGATAGGAAAGAAGGAGTAAACCACACCACAGCCGTCCGCAAACAGACGCGTGGGTGCTTTTAGAAACTCCCGCAGAGACGTCTTGGCAGACTTGGGATAACCTTCATTTAGTGTTAAGAACAAGTAAAGACAGACAGACAAAGACGGGAAAGTAAAGAAGTAGAATCTACCAGTGGCGCCCTCCAATCACTCGCTCACTGCCAAGAGCTCTCTGTACTTTTGTATATGTCAATATCTTTGCTGTATGCCCTTGTCCACGGAAATAGACAAGATCTTGGCTTGTTCTGACATTTGTGTTTACATGACTCGGACAAAAAAAGACATTTCAGATTTGGTCAAACCTGCAATTTATTTTCAAAGACAACATATCCAGTTTTGGACGAAATTGATTTGATGATTCTACCTGATTGTTTAAAACACGACGTGCATTTCTCCTGTAGTCTGGTATCGATATCTTATTTCTAAAAAGGTAGCGAAAGTGTTGTGAATGTATTCAAAACAACCGGCTGTTGAGAGGCTAAGGTATATTGTTTCGTTTTTGGCTCTCCGGAACATTTTATGAAACTGGATATACCTTCTTTTAAAATAAAACCGGCCAGCTTTTTTTTGAAGTGGTAAGTGTTTTACGACACTCGCAACTGCACTATCATATGAGTGCTCGGGACCCATCAAACATTTTCATTTGGTATGAAATTCCGAATTTTGTCTGGGTGGCGGCCGAACCTGCTCTGATCAATTTTGGACCACTAAGGGATCTTTAACGTGCCCAACCTGCACACAGGACCTCTGAAATTTTTTCACCCTTGTCCTAGAAGGCTGAGTTTAGATCTTTCTTACCATAAGATCAAAGGTGCGGCCGAAAGACAAGAGTGTGAAGGAATCAAGGAGCAGCAGTAGAAAGGCTGCAGAAAGAGTCAGGAGCCCAGAGGAGGGGGCAAAGGAGGTGAGGGGCCAGGGGCAGAAAGAGGAGACGAAAACAGATGACAGAGTATTGTTAGAGGGCTAGAGAGAGTGTGAAAAGAGAAAAAATTTTAGAAGAAATTTTTCCGTCACTATCCAGATTCGAACCTGGGACCTAATGAATGAGAGGCGAACACCTTAACCTCTAGGTCACCAGAGCCCAGAGCTTTGAAAAAAAACCCAAAAAATGATAATCAGTGCTCGTGTTCGACATTGTTAACAAAAACACAACAGGACTTCAATTATGTCAACAGACTGTTTCGAAAACAAACAAGAAACTGTAAAAACATGTTCGTTTGTTGGCCGATTATTGAAAAATATTTACAACTTAATTTGACAAAAGTACTGTTACAGGTCACAGGAACAGCGTCACATTCCCCATTTTGTCCACCTTTCCAATCTCACCTCCCACGGACTAAAACACAAACAAGAACACGGCCTAACAGACGTTGGGGTACAGACAATTTAACACTCCTGTACGCACCAGTGTAAAGGGAGAGAGAGAGAGAGAGAGAGAGAGAGAGAGAGAGAGAGAGAGAGAGAGAG
>NW_004798897.1:0-904 GCF_000002075.1 Aplysia californica | reverse complement strand
TCTCTTCCCCCCTTCCCCTCTTTAACTCTTCCACTTTTCCACTCTTTCACTCTTTTATCCTTTCACTGTTTTATTCTTTCACTCTTTCACTGGACTTGTTTGATCTCTTGTGGAGCGCACGGTGTGCCCAAGGTGTCAACAAGACTTTCACATTTCCTCTCTCCGGCCTCCGTTCTGCCCACTCTTTGACACAGCGTCGAGAAGCAAGGCTTTTCAGACCTGCTGCATCCCAAAATAAAAAAAGAGGCGTAAAAGAATACGGGAGGCATCGTGGTAAAATCAGATGCTCTTCAATATAATGAAATCACAAATATTATTATCAGCCCTTCCCTGCCCGTTTGGGCAATTTTTGTCGAATTTATTTTCGGGTTCAACATCTTTTAAGTTAATTTTTTTAAAAGCACACCCCAAAAAACAATTTTGCCTGAATTTTTACTGAAAATTGTTGATCAAAGGCACGAAAAATGTAAATGCGCAGCTCCCTAAGACACTCAGGCTTTGTAAGTCACCAAACATCAGCTTCTATTTCCTTGTTACTTTTACATCTGCCATCAGCCGACGCCCACCTCTTTCAATCTCAGATATCTGGACTACCATTCAAGATAGACGGGTACTTTTTTTTCATCAAAATTAAGGAAATTGAACAGGCTTTAAGGTTATACCAGGAACCCCATCCATATTATGCCTAAGAATTGACGAGCGATTGATTCTACTGCGTCGTGACACAAATTATAATCTGCCACTGAGGTTCACAGAAAGCCCCAGCGATATATTGACAGAGAAAGCGGCAGCATTTACCTGTTGTCAAAAGACAGTTTTCATATTATTATGTACGAGTTTGCTGTTGTTGTTGAGATGCTACGCCCCACTAGATCTGGATGTGGCTGCTTTAAAGCCGTTCATG
>NW_004798896.1:53024-60650 GCF_000002075.1 Aplysia californica | reverse complement strand
CTTTTGCATTATGACTCAGCATGAACATTAAAATTGAATTTGATTTTGCTTCTTTTTTTTTTTCTCACTTTTATTTTTCATTTTAGAGTAAAACAGCAGCAAGAGGATTATTGTCTGGCTTGACGACATCTGACAGATTGTCTGCTAGGATTGCTGAATTGGAGGCTGAGTTAAAAGCTGCTAAAACTAACCAGGTATGTGATGCCAATGTGAACTTAATGTGGGTACGAAATATCAAGAATGCAAGAAATATCAATTTGTCAATGTGAAGGAGAGAAAGTAGACTTGTTAACAATGGTAGACTTATGTAACTGGCTAGTTGTGCAGGAAAGAAAATGTAAACTTTGTCTAGATGGATGCTTTGGTTAAGTATTTGGTAGTCTAATTACTGGGATTTAGCATATCACTTATGTTTGAATGGTTTATCATCCCCCCCCCCCCCCATTGTGTTCACAGGGGAATGCGGAGGTCAGGTCCAGTTCTTCAGGTTTGGGCTCTCTCGGGGTGTATCGTCAACATGTTTGTGCTGCCTGCTTGAAGCCAAGTTACGCTTGTGTGACATTAGAGGGGAGCAGCGTGGATCCAGAAGACTACATCGGTCTCTTCCCAGAATCCTCATCATCTTCTAGTGCAAGGTATGTTTGGCCTTTGTTTGCATAGTGCACTTGACAAACGATATTGAAGCAGTATGCATGACATCGCTTTGCCTAGGTGGCAGACAGAGCTACTTCCCACTCTTCAGATCTTGATGTGTTTGGAGTCAAGGAAGGTGTAAGGGTGTGTCATACTATTTGGGTGTGTTGGAGGGGGGAGGGGGGGGGGTTCAACACTCATCTTCTATAAGACTGAGCCAAGACACCCCAAATCAAGTTCAGAATGTCTTGTTTGGGGATTTGACTAAGGCCATCAGTTCCATAGTCCAGAATGATATCAACTTAGCCAGTGGTGCACATTTGCTGTTAGAGATCAGTACTGGTTATGCAGGCTTGCCAACTGTCCAGAATTTTCAGGGACTGTCCATGATTCGACTATTGGTAATTTTAGAACCTTGTCTCTTACGTTGTACCAAAACCAGTCCCACTTGATGGAATTTTGCTCTTTCTAACATAATATGACGTTAAAACGTTGGGTATCCCTTATTGGGCTTTGGAACAGTAAGCAAGTCTGGTTTGTAACAACTTTCTAGTTGCTTTCTGTCATTTGGATTTGTGACAACGTATTTCCCCAATGACTACTACAAGAACAAAAGGAAATGATGAAAGTGGTATACAGTAGTCTCTGCCACAGATCCCTGTGTTTGGGAGCCAGGAAAGTGGGGGATCATTGGCCAATGTGGTACTTCAGAGAAGTATTTTAGTGGTGACTTTTGTGTAGTTATAATTTTGCTTTCTTGAAACAACGGGATCATAAGTGAACCGAAATTGTAAGTGGTGGATCTTAGCCAAAGACAATTGTGTACTGACGTCTTTTCTTTTCTCCATTTCTTGTTCAGGTTGTTGAGCAGCTCCAAGTCGAACTCTGGTACTCATTCCCACGGGCCTGCGGTGTCCGAGGTTTCGTCATTTGTCAGCGAGAAGGCAAGAGGCAAAGAGTATGCCCCTCCTAATATGCTCGTATCCAGCACGGCCGCACCAGCCCCGCCTCCCCCTCCCCCTCCTCCCCCACCCCCACCCCCACCCTATTTTATGCCTGTGATTCGAAGGTTGAAGACAGATGTTCAGACAAAGGATCAGGTCATGAAGAAAATGAGGGTGAGTGAAAGTCATTTTTGTTTTTTGGTCATGTAACGTAGAATGGTTATTGTGGCTTGTGGCCTACAATGTTTTTTCTTCAAGTGAAGGATCTGGAACAGATATTGGACCTGTTTTATAAAGTATCTTTGTCTTTCTGCTGAGATGTATCCCTCTCAGGCTGGGTTGGGCCCGACTGGCAGGGTCAAAAGCCCACCTCTTAAATAATCTGAATTGTGTCGATGGGGGTATAAAAGCAACTACATTAAAAAAAAAAAAGCCAGCACCGGTTTTTCTGCGGGATGCTCTTGAAAAAACATATTGCCTTTGTCTATTCACATCACCTGTTTGTAAGTTTTGATAGATCTTTCCTTCTGTTTTGGTATAGTTTTTGGTTTTTGGTTTGTTTGTTTGTTGTTGTTTTTTTGGGTGGGCAGGGGTTCTTTTGCACACTTCAGTGGTCACTGATTTCTAACGCTCAAAGATTTTAAAGTTTTTCTGAATCTGAGTCATTGGATACTGTTAAAAAGATAAAATCACTAAACTGTATTATTCTTATCCTGTTCTTTTCCTGTCACCTGTCATCTATTTTTCCAAATCTGTGTCTAGCATGGCAGTTGGCTCAAACGAAAATAAACAAGTCTGCTGCACACCTCCCGTGCCATGAACTATACGCCTCTTGTCTGTCGGGTCCTAATCAATTGATCATTTTTCATTTTTCTGTCGCAGGCGGTCGGCGGGACTCTGTTGCCTGAGGTCACTGTTGAGGCTCTGAGGAGCGTGAAGCTGAAGAGGACAGGCGGCCCCGACCTGAGGTCAAGAATCAACGAGGACGGAAACCTCTCTGCCAAGGTTGGTAGACATGTGAGATTATCATTAGATCAAATGGGAACTTTTGTGCCTTATTGCGTTGGATTTAAGTTCATGTGGAAGTTTTTCTTTTGATATACAATGGAGTCCACTTAAAAGGAGTCTGGAAAAAACGAGAAGTCTGTTATAAAGAAACTATTCTAAAACCCCGCTTTTTTTCTCCTCTTTACCTTTGTAAATAAAATACTTCTATAGCACTATCAAACATGCGAGTCAGTTATAGCGGAATATTGCTGCTGCTGTGCTCAGTGCATAGGCCATTGCAAAACCTTGTCAGTTGAGAAACTTGTTCGTGATCTTGAGAAACAAAGAATAGGAGAGCCCATGTGTGTCACCAATGAAGGCCGGAGCGACTGATTAGGGAGGCATGCGCAGACAAGCAAAACGCATTGCGTGATAGGCCAGCGTACGCCTAGTTTAGTTATCAAGGCCTACCATGCCTCTCACTTCTCCGATGCGGGGATGAAGAGGTCACAGCAATGTGATGGATGGAGGGAATGTGTGACGTGCGCAAGCAGACAGAAAGCCCCACAGGGTGGGGTGGGGTGGGGTGGGGGGAAACACAGCGGGCGAGTTAGCCCAGAGCCCTTTCTTTCTGATCGCCAATGCCGAGCTGTCAGTCCACATCGCTAGACCTAGAGCTAGAAAAAGAAACCTGATTCAATTTTTGATCAAGTAAGACCTAGAGGTCATGTTGAAACAAAATGTGAGGCAGCGTGGTGGAAAAGGCTCTTGTCAGTTTTAAGGCATGTAGAGTTATTGGTATCATCTTAAAGCTTGTTCTCTTGTCTTTGTTTGGATGAAAAAGATATCCATTTATCTTGAATACAAGTCGAGATATTTGGGAAAAAAGGAGGTGGGGGTCACCTGTTTTCAGAGGTAAAATTAATGAGAAAATGGCTGCCAAAGATTAGTCATTTACTTAGCTTAAGAGTCCGTGATAACAGAAAATTTACATTTTTTGTGCCTTTAATCAACGTTTTTCAGAAAAATTCACACAGAAATGAGATATTTAATGGGCATGAAAGGTGTTGAGCCAAAAAACAAAAATTCAATAAAAAACCACAAACCTGCGGAAAAATGCAAGTTTCTTCACTTTGATTATTTTGACGAGAGCCTGATTCCACCACGCTGCCTCACAAATCATCATTTGAGAGATAGCAAAAGGAAATAAACAGAACACCAATCTCATAGATTAGGCCTACTTTACAGTTTCCCTTGAATTTATTACTGGATCCCTTATAGCGAGAATCCTGCTATAACGGACATTTTGCTCCTGTCCCCTCCCTCTCGTTATAACAGGATTCCACTGTGAAACTCAACATTTTTTAGGATTCCGAGGAAAGTTCATAGGTCTGATCATGAAGGGGTCGGCAGGTCTGCATAACGTAGACTTTCCACCACAGTTGGTGAATGGGGTTTTTGGAATAATCTTTATGAGAAGGTTTTACCGTATGAAAATTTCTTCTGCAGCTCATAAATCCCATCTGTTTTGTCTTCAGCCGCTTGCGCCCAGCAATCAGCCTGTAGTCACTCTGGCAGCGCTACAGCGTGTGTCGCTGAGGAAAACATCGCACGTCGTCAAGAGTCACGGTGACTGCGTTGAAGATGACGTGAGTCGGAAGGAGAATGAGAACTCTGGGTAAGTTGTCAATCTCAAATGTTGTCTGCTGTAATGGCTCGAGTTTGCACAATAGCACTTTGTCTGGAGACTGATTTTTCTGAAAAGTGTTCAGACTTTTTTTCTTAACATTTTATGTTTACACCTGAAACTGCTCTAATAAAATGTTTTAAAAAATAACAAATTCAGTTTTATTGATCCTAGAAGGGCTATTTGGTTTACAATGGCAAACATACATATTACACACATGGTATACATAAATACATTAATTTTAAATACAGGCATACATTAATGCATGCTCAAATACTTACATAAATACTCAATATTACATCAATACAGAACAATTTCATAAACATGACATCGCTGGTCACCACTGTGCAGCGCCCTGAATTTTGAGCTAGGGTTGTCGTGTCTTCCTCAAGGACACACCCCAGTGACCACCCATCTAAACTCAGTGTCACCGACACTTGCTTGAGATTACTTGAGTCTGAACTCACTGCTCACTTAACCCCTTTACTCTAATGAGCACCTATACAAGACAATCGCCTATACAAATGACCACTTCCTACTCTAAGATGTCCACCTGTCTGGGGCAACCACTTTTCTTTTCGGGCGCGTTAGGTTTCTCCGCCAATGACGCAACAGGGGACTACCTGTCAAAGTCTGGAAATTGTTTCGCCGCAAATCGTATTCGAATACAAGCTACTTACACAGAAGATAGAAGATCAATTAATTTGTGAAAGCCACTGAAACAAAATTTGTAAGCGCTCCTAGGCCTACTGTGTCAATGAGAACTCGGGAGGGGTAAACTGTTATTATGACTCAATCTCTCCCTTTCTCCCTTCATTGTAAGTACTGGTCTCGTTCTTGGTCATTCCCACTCTTTCACGTGAAGAATGGCAGCCCAGTTTGAACAGCTTTGGGGTTTTTCAACAACTTTATATCTGAGACATCACATTTTTATCTTCACTGTCATGACATTATATAAACCTATCCTGCCTAAAGTCCTACTTCCAAAACATATTCTTGTTCCCAAGAAAATTCATCGACCATCAGCGACTAACAAAGTTAAAACTGAACGCAGCAAATTGCAAACAGCCCTTAACAGGCCCTGTGTACAATGGCAAATCAACATCGAGAAATTCGTCAAGTACGTGAGCTTCAAGCTTTTTAAATTCTGTCCTTAAGACACCACAACGTACTAAATTAAATCTAGTTGTAATCAAATTCAATTTGCGGCGAAACGATCATTCTTTTTTTCCTCAGGTAAACTATGTGACGTAATTGCGGCGAAACGTCAACCTCCCTTCTTTTCGACAGTGGGTGGCAGTCTAAGACAATTTATACTGCATTTCTTGAAAATATTTGTTTTGCCAGTGTATTCAGCCATTATGGAAACCCTGTGTAAGAACTTATAATAATTGTGTTGTTTCTTCTATTTCTCAGTGACGGTACCATGGTCGACATCCGCAAAGTTCTCAAACGAACAACCCTACAAAGGTAACCGTCTTTGCCCTTGTCTTTCAAGAATGTTTACTTCTCATATAGATCAAGGATATGTAGGCCTACTTTATCTGTGCAGGGCTGTATTTGTCTGTTAATATTTTTAACCATATATACTCACACACAGACAAGGATGTGTGGTTAGCAGCTGAGTTGTTATAATGTTGAGCCATGGAGTTAATGACCCTTGTTTCTAATCCTCATTTCAGTGTTTTTCTGTTTGAGTAGTTGGGATTTTCTTCTTTTTTTTTGGGGGGGGGGGGGGTAAGACTGTCTATCCATTTAGCATGATCCTATATTGATGATGGACAAAGTGTTCTGAAGGTTCCGTTTCTGAATAATGTTTTGGTGTCGAGAGGGACTTTGAACCTGAACCATGGGTGGCTCAACAGGTTGACAAGTGGTCTGGTGTGGTTTACTCCTTCTTTCCTATCAAATATCTGTCGTTGTCCTTATCTCCTTGCTTTCTTTTTTGTGTTTGTTACTTTCTTGTAACACCTCTATCTTCAGCACTTATATTATCTTAAGGTGCTGTAAGTGTCGTAAAACTGCTAAAACTAAACTAGAACCTGAACCATAGTTACACACACATACCCACACAATCATAATCTGACTGCTCAGGTGGGAGATGTAGGTGGTAAGAGGGCGCCACCGGTAGGTTTTTCTTTACTTTCCCTCTTATGATTCTCTCCATCTGTCTGTCTGGGTTTTTTTCCCTACACTAAATAGCCATTACTGTACAGATGTGCATCTCTTTACTTAAACTTACTGTATGTGGTTGGAGGATTCCAGTGTTTGGCCCTACTTCTGTTCTTTCTTTCTTATGTTTCTGTCTGTCTGACTTGCTTTTTTCCTGCTCAAAATGACAGTTATAGAGTCATTGTTCTTCTCTTTACTCTAATTACTCAACTGTCTGCCCCCTCAGGAGTCCTGGAGGTACTCCCATGACAAGCAAGAGGACCAGATGTTAGTCCGGACAGGGGTACAAGGGAACAAATGCTTCATTGTCATAGGTAGGTAACAACTGCTATTTGTGTAGTGACAATGCTTAGTTTGTCTCGCTCAGCTGTTCCAAGATATTAGGTTTTTGTCTCTCTAACTTTGGAACCAAAGAAGTTAGATTAATAGTAATACTATTTTCTCATTTAATCTGATATTAATAGTATTACTTGTATATTGTCAAAATGCCACATGTGGCTCATTTTGTCATTTAGTTACATATTTTGACTGCTTAGTGTGTTAATGGCATCTTTGGGAGATGATTTTTCTTTTGTTTTCCACTGTTGTTTCTGTCTGTCTTACTTTGTCCCTACTCCAACAAATTGCTGTTGTGACGACTTGCTTCTCTTTACTCCAGCCGGTGGTTTAATAATAATAATAATGAAGATCATTTCTATAGCGCCCACTCCCGTGTTACATAAATGCATGTACGAACAATATTCACGCACGCGACACACACACGCATACACACATACACACACTCATAAACACACACTCTCGCACACTCATGCACACGTGTGCACACACAAATGCACGCCAAACACACACACATACACATCGTTTCAAAATATAATACACATGTATTATACATAATAAAATAAAATACACAATGCAATTCGCAAAATACAGAAATCGATACATCGTCATTTACATAACATTGTACTGAAACTGAATCTAGTTACATAAAAATGTTGTAATTAAATGTGTCTTTAAAGATTTTAAAAATTTAGACTCAGATGTTGTGTGTCTCAAGGGTTGGGGAAGAGAGTTCCAATTTGATGGAGCAAGGTTTGTGGGCTCTCTGGTGTGGTTTGCTCCTTCTTTCCTGTCAAACACCTGTCGTCCTTATCTCTCCTTTTTCTTTTTATGTTGCTCTCTTGTAACACCTCTAATCCTCAATAA
>NW_004798896.1:47930-52924 GCF_000002075.1 Aplysia californica | reverse complement strand
GACCAATTTGTGTGCCAAGTGCGTTAAATTATTACTAAAAGCATCTTTAATCCAACAGATTTCTGACCCAAGCCTAATGGAGCATCCCAGCCTTTATAGACTGGACGAAACGGACAACTGGACTCCCAACTGGCCGTACCGATGACGCACAGAGGTATTGCTTACCTGTCTGCTGGACGTACAAACGACACAGAGACATCGCTTACCGGTCTACTGGCAGTAGGAGTTATACAGAGACACCTATCAGCTGTCTGCTGGCAGTAGGAGTGATACAGAGACATGGCTTACTGGTCTACGGGCAGTAGAAGTTATACAGAGACATTGCTTACTGGTCTACTGGCAGTAGGAGTGATACAGAGACATCGCTTACCGGTCTACTGGCAGTAGGAGTGATACAGAGACATCTATCAGTCTGCTGGCAGTAGGAGTGATGATACAGAGACATCTGTTAGCTGTCTGCTGGCAGAAAAAGTGATTCTAAGACATCTATTATTAGCTGTCTACTGGCAGTAAGTGTGATGCAACAGGGATAGTTATGAGCTGTGTACTGCCAGTAGGAGCTATACAGAGACATCTATTAGCTGTCTGCTGGAAATAAGAGTGATACAGAGACATCTAGTAGCTGTCTGCTGGAAATAAGAGTGATACAGAGACATGTATTAGCTGTCTGCTGGCAGAAGTGATTCAAAGACATCTATTACATAGCTGTCTACTGGCTTAGGAGTAATTCAAAGACAACTATTAGCTGTCTACTGGCTTTAGGAGTGATACAGAGATATCATTTACAGGTCTACTGGCTGTAGAAGTGACACAGAGAGGCATCATTCACAGGTCTACTGAACGTACAAGCGACACACAGAGAATCATATTCCGTCTTGGTCTAGAACTAGGTTTCCGTGTTGATTCACTTCTTTCCAATGGATGTTGGTCTGGGCATCTGTGGATGTGGGCGTTTTTGTAGATGATATTGATACCCTTCTCTGAGCAGAAGGCTGGAGGTTGCCACTTCCGGGTCCCACATTTTGTCTTTCATTCTGTGTTTTGTTATGTTTATTTATTTTGTCTTTCCCTTGCCATAAATTATGATTATTTATTGTGCCAATGTGTTTTTCTTTGCTTTAATTAATAAATTTCATGTGTATTTGAATGTGTGTTGGTTTTATTTTTGTTGTCTGTAAATGCAGCATTTTCTAAAATAAATCTCCGATAATGTGTGAAAGTCTATGGTAGAATGTGAGAATACCGGGGCTATATTTGTTGACTATGACGAGATTTTACTTGAGTCAGCTGCTTTTTAATTGAAACATCTTTTAAAATAATTTAAAAAACAAATCTTGTCTTCTGTTTATTTTTAAAAAACTTGCTTCTTTCACTGTTTAGTGATTTTATGTGAGTCAACTGCATATTTTTATTTTAACCACTGAGGACACACGTTACGATCATTCGACTGCGCTTAAAGGTGCAGTTTACTTCGCTTGTCACCCAGATTTTTCTGTTCTGCTTTCTCTTATATGAATCTGTAAAGACAAGCAAAAATTTGCCCTCTGTTCAACGTGGAAAGTCATGCTTTTGATTTGTGTATGATGGTTTGAAATATGCCTTAACGTTGCCTCTGGTCTGCTGTTGGTTAGACATATGTTCCTACTACGTCTTTAAAGATTTAGACGGCTTTTTATATAATTTTTGAAAAATATATTTAATGTGTTCTGCTTAATTTTAGAAGCTGTCCCTATAGACACAACTTCCTTTAGTCAGTATTTCTGGGAAGCTCTTTCTTTCGAAGCAGATTTTGTGCTGTTGAGGCTAGAGAGGTGAGCAGAGTAAGCCTGATTCCCCGTTTGTACTTCTCTGTTGACATCCACCCTGTTATGACTTACTTGTTGAGTCTTGAGTCTTGGAGTAGTAGATCTAGAACTTGGAGATGTTGGTGGGGCCCCACCTACTGGTGTTCTACAGACTTCAACACAATCTCTCTTTCTCTCTCTGTCTCTCTCTCTGTCTCTCTCTCTGTCTCTCTCTCTGTCTCTCTCTCTCTCTCTCTCCTCTCTCTCTCTCTCTCTCCTCTCTCTCTCTCTCTCTCTCTCTCTCTCTCTCTCTCTCTCTCTCTCTGTCTCCCCTCTTTTTGTCTGTCCGTGATGCCTTCTCTCTCACCCTCTTCCCTACCACCTTGACAAACAGCCCTGGTTTTGTTAAAATCCGAAATAAAAGATCGCAAATAATGTTGTAAAATTTTTTTGCTTTGAAAGTCTGAATCGGTTACCAATGCGTATTGCAAAGCTTCCTAATGGTGCAAAACCACCGCGTGCGGCCCGGAAATCTTCGTGGATTTTTAGCCATATTTGCTTTTTCATCGATTAGTGTGCTGCACCATGGACATTCCTCAGTTAGAATTTGTGGATTTTGATTTGATTGATTGATTGATTGATTGAGTAGATGTTTTACGGCACTATCGACACAATTTTGGTCATTTAAGCAAAATTTGTGGTGCACGTCATAAACGGACGTATGGTCTGGAACACTGCTCACTATGGTGGCAATATCTGTCTCCATAGAATTATGCAAATTTAAATTGCCAAATTATGCACACAAAAAAAAGCAAAATTACGCAAAAATTATGCAAGTTACCGTAACACCATTCGCAGCATGTTTTGCACTTTTTCAACACGAATTTTCATGATTTTCATGTTTTATGTACAGAAAAATTGAAAACAGAACATATCAGTATCAGTAATTAGTTGTGTATTTGGAAAGAAAACCATACACATCAGTAACAAAAAAACAACCAAAAATATAATCTCTGTAACTTTCAGGTGTAGATCTAGACTGAATCTATAGAGGAAAGAAAAAAGTATTTTAAAAAAAGGACATCTGGACCTCTGATGCTGGCACATTACTAAAACCAGGGACACCTGTCTAACATAAAACTTCTGAAGACATGAAAACAACAACTTTTGATTGATTGAAAAATTGAGCATGCTCAAGAAATACAATCCCAACCTTTTACCATGATCTTCTAACAAGGGAAATAACCAACTTTTCACTTAAATTAGACTTATTGCGGCGATTACTTCCCTTTAGTCACATGGCGAGGCGTTCATTGTTAATTAAGGGGGGCGGCTACACCCCCAAAATCAAAATTCGGCTCAAAATCATGGAATTTGAGTTGTAGGCATTTTTAGCTTCCTCAGCCTCTCCTACAAATATTTCATGGCATAAGAACCCCCCAAAACAGTATTTTTTTCCCATACCGGGCATGTTTGTAACCGCCATTTCCTCATAAAGTCAGTATTTTATTTTTCTTTATCGGCCGTTTTCTCAAAATGCGACTTTTCTTTATACTTTTTTGAATAACCCCACCATTTTTCATCGAATCTTCATGAAATTTCTGTTGAATTTTTGATATTTGGAATAGATTTTTGTTGGAGGTGTCTGGAGTGTGGATTTTCACGGATTTTTCGCCAAACTTGAATGCTACCTCAAGAAAAAATTCATTAAATATTTTCTAATTCGATTAGGAAAAAAACAACAGACTAATTTTTAGATCTAATGTTTGGGAACACGCAAGCAAAAAAACAATTAATTTCCATGAGCGATAAGTGCGGTATTCGTTACGTAAGACATGTCAATAAAATCCAGTATGGCGGCATATCCATGGAAACGAAACTTTTTTCTCAAATTTGATTGCGGAATTTAAAATCCTTACTATGCTTGTTATATGTGTGAAATTTGGTAAAATTCGGTCCCGTAATAAGCGAGATAGCCTCCATGTGTAGCCCATTGTTAATTAATGTGGGGGGGCAGTGAAAAAACGCGGGGAATCCAAAATTATGCAAATGTTGCAGAATTACGCAAAAAAAAACGCGGCTGCTCAACGTGGACAGCAATATAAGCCGCCGTTTGCGCAAAATCCAGTATCACATCAGTGTGCCACCAAGACGACAGCTGGGAGACTGATCGTACCCGAGCTAAGGCATAGTAGCAGGATGGAATTGGAGCCCAAGAAGGTGCCAGAAGGCTTGCAGTGTCACACTCTGTCATAGTCCGTTTGAGGCAGCGCCATCAAGCTACTGGATCCGCCAAAGAACGCCCACGTGCTGGTTGACCCAATAAGACCACTCAGAGTGTTTGCAAGGGGTCCTTAACTTATGTTGAAGTCTGTAGTAGATCTTGATTAGCCGATGTTACTTCTCTCGGCTCCACCTAGTGAGTGGTAGTTTGTTTCTTCGCGCCTTGCCCGAAGTCACGTGAGGAGTCTGTCTCGTGAGGTGTCCGTTAGGCCTACGTCACAATGACTATTCTAAAGGTGCGTTCACTCTACATGTCCAAAGGTGCGCTTACACCACGCAGCACTAGGCGCTCATAATATGACCTTATGTAGTTGCAAGCGCCGTAAAACCATACTAAAACGAAACTTAAGTTGGCAGGTATCGTCCTTATCTTATCTCTCCTTTTTTGTGTCTGTTACTCTCTTGTAACACTTCTAACCTTCGGCATTTATAATTTATATGACCTTATTGTCTTGCAAGTACCGTAAAACCCTTACTATGTTGTTGCTGTTTCCAAATCCCTTTAGCTGCGAGCATTTCGCTCTTGGCAGAGCAATGCCTCCCTCAAGTAACTACATGTCATTGTCATCTGGTCAACGCCAGAGTAGAGCAAGCTTCTTAAGTCTGTATGTGTGTGTGTAGAAGAAGCCTTCGTCGAAGAACTGCCAGGTTTGACTAGTTTGAGCAGTGAAGGAGAAGTTCAACGGTCTCCTCATGGTAGTCACAGTGTCTGCAATGCGGTTCCCACATGGGGTTAATTCTCTTTATGTACTTGCTGGTGTCAGTGTAAGTGTCCTGTGCGGGCTCTGAAGATCAGTGTTTGATCGGCTCTACATAAAAGATTTGAAAGGTCTTTGCTGTTGGGTTTGTCCATGTACCCGAAGATAGATCTTCCTGTTTCTGCGTTGGCCCATCTGTTTAGCCACTCGTCTCTGCTTTTGGCTTGGG